>NC_056730.1:743233178-743393178 GCF_019279795.1 Protopterus annectens | reverse complement strand
ATATGTGCGAAATGAAATGAAACACATATGAATTGGATGGCGCAGTGGTGCAGCGGTAGCGCTGTCGCCTCACAGCAAGAGGCTCTCTGGTTCGATTCCCAGCTGGGGTGCCTTCTGTGCAGAATCTGCATGTCCTCCCTATGTACGTGTGGGTTTCCTCCAAGTGCTCTGGTTTCCTCCCATGTTTCAAAGACATGCATCTCGAGCATTTCTCCTTGGGGCACCACTAAAAATTGGCTTCATTCCAAGTCGGACTTTCCCAGTAAACAAATGTTAAATTAAAAAAATATAAATAAATAAAAGTGCAAGATGCTCTCTACAGAAATGATATGTGCAACACTGCAGCTAACTTGCAAGAACCAAAAATGTGAACTCAGTGACCGATGCATCATAGAAATAAAGCAATACATGTAGCAGTTATGTTGCATATGCGAACATGTCCCTTAGCACAATATGCCATATAAAGCTATACAGCCATTAAGCATTTGTGACTGCAATGCTATGGTGTCCACATATGTGTTACTTGTCACTTGTGCATAAAAGGAAGGAAAAGGGTGTACAAGAAAATAACAAAAAAGGAAAAGTAACAAACAAAGGGACATGAAGAAGGATAACAAAAGGGGGAGAGCAAGGGCAACATCTTTGTACACAACCCCACTACTTGCCTTATACATCCAGAAGGTAAAAGGGAAATGGATGAAAGGGAAAGCAGGATAGAAAAGACGGTAAAGGGCAGCGTGTAGGGCAGATGCACAGAACAGCACAAACAGGGGCAGATGTGCACAAATTATGAGAAGGAGACATGAGTTGGGCCAAGACAAACAGAGGACAAATTATTGGTGATGGGGAGGACATTGCACAGGGTATGAAGTGTGACACAAGACCAGTAACTCACACTTAGGAGGGGTAGGGTGGACCCATCTGCCACCATAACCTGCAAGGACATTACTGTGAATCATCCTCTCTAACAGATCAGGGATGGCCACAGATGTGAGCCACACCCTCCCCTGGTGGTCTGATAGCAAGGGCCAGTCAAGAGAGCAATCTGCTATCTGCTCTAGGATGATTCCCATCTGGGCGATGTGCCTGCTCACTGCTCTTTCCATTGCAGCCTTCCCCAGCTGTCGCAGGAGAGGCTGGGCCACTTTAGGCAATGGTGTGAAGCTGCCTGGTGGTGAGGAGCCAGTAACCTTTTCCAGGGAAGGATTCCCTGCAATATCACCGTCATTTGTCTGAGAAGGGGTGGGCACAGTGGTTAAGCCACCTGCTGAAAAAAATCTATTATCTGATCTTGCAGTAAGACCCAACAGGGGTCCAAATGGACAGATGATAAAATCAGCAAGAAGAGTAGCGCTGCTGGAAATGAATTCATCCCCAGGTCTTTGTGAATACCTTCATGTGCTGGACTGTGTTTTCACAAAATCTCACTAAGACGACACTGATATATAGACTGTATTTTATATAGCATATATCATGGAGAGAGGTAGGTTAAAAAAATGACAGCTGGGTGCACACATCCCAGGATAAAAAGAAATACCTAATCCTGTTATGTGCACAGGTGCCAGGACTGGAAAAAATAACAGTGTAGAAACCTCAAGACAAGCAAACATTCCTAGAATGGGGGTTAGGCCAGGCTCAGGGGGAGGATGCCCCCCCCCCCCCTGTTGTAGAAGGTAACAGTAGCAGTCCAGAAAAATTGACAAGTCAATAAAGAGTCATAAAGATGACAGAGAAGACTATTGAGGATTAGGAAGAAATTATGTAATGTTACTACTGTGCAAGATGCCCAGAATTTCCAGACAGAAGATATTCAAAACATTTAGGAGAGAAATTAGAGGGAAAAAAATTCTTGCTCAAGAAAAACTGTCAAAATCTTCAAATGCAAATATGTGTTCATTAATACAACATATCCATAAAAAACATTACATAGACAATGAACTTTGTGCAAGTTGTAAAACAAAGCAACAGGGAAAGTACTAAAATATAAAGAACAAAACCTAGAGATTTTTGAAAGGTATACAAAAGAAGCATGGCCATGGGAATGACAGACATTAAATCACTCACATTGTTTGAAAAGAACAAAATCACTGCTCATTATTTCTACTTGGTTATGCTTACATTTACTGATGTTAACATTACTTTTGTCCTAAAATTGGCTGCTGTTTAGTTTTCCTAGTAAATAAAATACTTCATTCTCTAAACTACCAAGATAATCTCCTTCCAATAACATTTGTTTAACTTATTCACCTCCACAAAGAAACATTTTATCATCTGAAATAAGGCACAACAAGCAGACCATCTGTCCTTTAAATACATTTTTATGCTGGAAAGTATGCCCACATCTAATGTGTAAATTTGCATCAAAGAAATAGGTTTCCTGTATAACATTGATCTGAAACATCGACAGTGGATATAGAAAATGTACACATCCCTGTTAAAATGCCAGTCGTTTGTGATATAAAAAATGAGACCACAATAAATAATTTCAAAATGTTTCCCACCTTTAATGTGACCTATAACCTGTACAATTCAATTGAAAAACAAATCTGTTAGAGGAAAAAATAAAAAAATTAAAAACGTACAATAACATGCTTGCATAAGTTTGCACACCCTTAAAGTAATACTTTGTTGAAGCACCTTTTGATTTAATTACAGCATTCAGTCTTCTTGGGTACACACCTGCCATCAATTAAAGAGACTCTGATTAACCCCAAATAAAGTTCAAATGTCCTAGTATGATTTTCCTGACATGCACACAGTTGCCTGCTACAGCAAAAGCCATGGTTCACAGAGAGCTTACAAAGCATCAAAGGGATCTCATTGTTGAAAGGTATCAGTCAGGAGAAGGGTACAAAAAAATTTCCACAGCATTGGATATACCATGGAACACAGTGACGACAGTCATCAAAAAGTGGAGAAAATATGGGACAGCAGGGACTTTACAAAGAACTGGACGTCCCTCCAAAACTGATGAAAAGACAAGATGAAAAATGGTCAGGGAGGCTGCCAAGAGACCTACAGCAACACTAAAGGAGCTGCAGGAATTTCTAGCAAGTACTGGTCGTGCACTACATGTGACAACAATCTCCCGTATTCTCCATATGTCTGGACTATGGGGTAGGGTTGCAAGACAGAAGCCTTTTCTTACACAAAAAAAAAATCCAGGCTCGGATAAAATTTGCAAAACAATACATCAAGTCTCCCAAAAGCATGTGGGAAAATGTGTTATGGTCTGATGAGACCAAGGTTGAACTTTTTGGCCACTATTACAAAAGGTATATTTGGTGCAAAAACAACACTTCTCATCACCAAAAGAACACCATCCCCACGGTGAAGCATGGTGGTGGCAGTATCATGTTTTGGGGTTGCTTTTCTTCAGCTGGAATTGGGGCTTTAGTCAAGGTGGAGTGAATTACGAACAGTTCCAAATACCAGTCACTTTGGCCCAAAACCTTCAGGTGTCTGCTAGAAAGCTGAAGATGAAGAGTAATTTCACCTTTCAACATGACAATGACCCTAAGCATACATCCAAATCAACAAAAGAATGGCTTCACCAGAAGAAAATGAAAGTTTTAGAATGGCCCAGCTAGAGCCCAGACCTAAATCCAATAGAAAATCTGTGGGGTGACCTGAAGAGGGCTGTGCACAAGAGATGCCCTCAATATCTGACAGATTTGGAGTATTTTTGCAAAGAAGAGTGGCCAAATATTGCCAAGTCAAGATGTACCATGCTGATAGACTCCTACCCAAGAAGACTGAATGCTATAATGAAATCAAAAGTAGCTTCAACAAAGTATTACTTTAACGGTGTGCACACTTATGCAACCAGCTTATTGTACGTTTTTTTTATTTTTTTCCCCTAACAAATTTGTTTTTCATTTGAATTGTACAGGTTATGGGTCACATTAAAGGTAGGAAAAGTTTTGAAATTATTTATTGTGGTCTAATTTTTTAATATCACAAAAAAACTGGTATTTTAACAGGGGGGTGTACACTGTTTATATCCACTGTATTGTCCTTATCTAAAAAGTCAATCATATCAGCCTCAATATTCTAAGCAGAATAAAAGTAATCTACACTCCTTCCTACATAATCAATAAAACCACTTAAAAATGTAACTCACCTTTCTATAGGATAAGCACATCATCAAGATATTCAGCATACATGTGTACATTTCATTATAGACAAAATTCTGAACAAAGACTTTTTCCCACCTCCATAAAACAATGTATGCATGACTCGGTTAAGAAGCCACAACCACAGCCACTAAGAAGAAGTAACTGTTTTAACAGGGAATAAAAAATAATTATCAATCTTACTTTGTTAGACAACTTTTGAAACTCATTTAATGTATCCAAAACCAGCTCATCCCTGTTGTGCGGTATAACTGTAAATAGACAAACCTATTCAGCAATCACAAACACAACTTCATCAGTATAAGGAATATCTGTCAAACTTTTGAATCCTTTAAAATATTATAACAGTTCAAAAATAGTTTTAAGCATTGTATTCTTGTTCCACTTTATATTAGACAATGATTTTTTTTGTGGAGTTGGATAAATTAAAGCAAATACTATCAGAAAGATTACTGTGGTAGTTTACTGAATGAAGTAGCTGAAGAAATGATATTTGGCAGGGAAAACTAAGTAACAGCCCACTTTAGGACAACCTAATGTTAACATTAATACATCAAAGGATAACCAAGTAGATAAAACAAGAGCAATTACTTTGCTACTTTCAAATCAGGTGAGTGATTTAATGTCTGTCATTAGGAAATAGTTTACCCAAAGTCTCTGAAAGGTTCTTGTACCTAGAAAAGAAAATGTATATATATATCTATATATATATATATATATATATATATATATATATATATATATATATATATATATATATATATGTGTGTGTGTGTGTGTGTGCGCTCACGTGTTTACGCTAACAACCACTAGAGCCTTTATAAGCCCAGCCATGCAATCCAAATGTGTCTTCCAAATTATACGTTTTAGATGTTTATACAGGTGGTGATTGTTTGTTATGATATGATTTACTGATTGCCTTTTTCCATCACAGACAAATGCAAGAGAGCAGGGGTGAAATTTTGACCTCCCATCCAATGGTTTAAGTTATACTTAAACAGGGTTAGGGAGGGACTTTGTTTCACATGGATGGGGAGCCTGTTCTAGAAAACATGAATTCTCTGAGATATATATCTATATAGCCTACATGTCCTGTTTATGTCACAACCAACATTTAGATCTTTAGCTCTAGTTGTTTTGATGCTGCTTGTTTTGTGGATGTACAAAAAAATTCATCAGAGCAGGGTCCAGGGATGCCCTGTATACCAGACATAGATTGCCTCTAAGTAGTCTGTAAGACATCAAACATAGGGATGGGGTGATCTGCATAGGACATTGTGTTAATGCCCTGTATTCTTTTTGTAATAAACCTTACCTTTGTGAATGTTCAAGTTTTTGCATTTTTTTCCTGGTCAAGTACATACCTAAGGGGGCAGTACACTCAATTACGGGTCTGATGACTTCCCTGGACCTAGATGCCATGCCCTTTCTTATAAATTGAGCAACACAGAAGGATTTCCTTACTACCTTGGACCTTTTGTCAAAGGGCAGGCTACTGTCTACATGTGCTCACAGATCCCTGACTACTGGATCAACCCTTAGGGATGTTTTGATGCAGCTTCCCAAGCAGGCTTCATGGCATTAGGGTAAGCCAGGCAATAATACCACTGATGATAATTATAAATGGATTTTACTGATATTTACAATTATAAAAGTTTTCAAAAACTGGTAACCCTGCCCTAAATATGAGCGCTCTCACAGAGCAGCATAGAGTGCTGTGAGCCTTTACATCAGTCTGCCACAGTTTGATTGACTCCATATCAAAAGACACAGTTAATGATCCTTACAACATAGCAGTCTTCAAATTCTAGCTACAGTATTTGACACTGGAAGACACTAACCTACTGAGACATAAAGGTACCTCAGAAAAAGTTTCTTTTTTAACTAATTCTGTGATAACATAATAAATTAACTTTGTATAGTTCATCCTAAAGAGCTGTGTTGCTTGTTTGTCCTAATCAGTTCTGATTAAAGGCTAGTAAAGGCCCACAGTTCTTTTTTTCAATATATGCCCTAACTGGAACTTGTTAAGAGGTTAGTGATGTACTTCAATGCAAATTCACTGTAGTCTTCAGAAGCTACATATCTCTTAAAGCTCCTGCCATACCCTGATATGGGCAGCTAATGTTTAAAGATTTGACTAGTTGAATTTTGCAAGGGTAGGTATTAATGAAAATAAAGCAAAACATGTATTACTTCCGGTTAAGATAGAGAGAGTTTAACATGCTCACTTACAGGCTCCTTGATACCCATTTCTTATTAATTAGTGATTTTCTAATAGTTTAAAGCTATCAACTGAGAAAATATACAAGAATACTGTCTTATTGTCCTGCAAAAAGAAACTTCATAAATCCTTTAATGGGCTGGTCTTCTCTTCACTGTTGCAGTATTCACAAAATCGTACCATAATGATAGATTGTCCTTCTCTTCACTGTTGCAGTATTCACAAAATCGTAACATAATGATAGACTGTCCTTCTCTTCACTGTTGCAGTATTCACAAAATCGTACCATAATGATAGATTGTCCTTCTCTTCACTGTTGCAGTATTCACAAAATCGTACCATAATGAAAGATTGTCCTTCTCTTCACTGTTGCAGTATTCACAAAATCGTACCATAATGATAGATTGTCCTTCTCTTCACTGTTGCAGTATTCACAAAATCTTACCATAATGATAGATTGTCCTTCTCTTCACTGTTGCAGTATTCACAAAATCGTACCATAATGATAGATTGTCCTTCTCTTCACTGTTGCAGTATTCACAAAATCGTACCATAATGATAGATTGTCCTTCTCTTCACTGTTGCAGTATTCACAAAATCGTACCATAATGATAGATTGTCCTTCTCTTCACTGTTGCAGTATTCAAAAATCGTACCATAATGATAGATTGTCCTTCTCTTCACTGTTGCAGTATTCACAGAATCGTACCATAATGATAGATTGTCCTTCTCTTCACTGTTGCAGTATTCACAAAATCGTACCATAATGATAGATTGTCCTTCTCTTCACTGTTGCAGTATTCACAGAATCATACCATAATGATAGATTGTCCTTCTCTTCACTGTTGCAGTATTCACAGAATCGTACCATAATGATAGATTGTCCTTCTCTTCACTGTTGCAGTATTCACAGAATCGTACCATAATGATAGATTGTCCTTCTCTTCACTGTTGCAGTATTCACAGAATCGTACCATAATGATAGATTGTCCTTCTCTTCACTGTTGCAGTATTCACAGAATCGTACCATAATGATAGATTGTCCTTCTCTTCACTGTTGCAGTATTCACAGAATCGTACCATAATGATAGATTGTCCTTCTCTTCACTGTTGCAGTATTCACAGAATCGTACCATAATGATAGATTGTCCTTCTCTTCACTGTTGCAGTATTCACAGAATCGTACCATAATGATAGATTGTCCTTCTCTTCACTGTTGCAGAATTCACAGAATCGTACCATAATGATAGATTGTCCTTCTCTTCACTGTTGCAGTATTCACAGAATCGTACCATAATGATAGATTGTCCTTCTCTTCACTGTTGCAGTATTCACAGAATCGTACCATAATGATAGATTGTCCTTCTCTTCCCTGTTGCAGTATTCACAGAATCGTACCATAATGATAGATTGTCCTTCTCTTCCCTGTTGCAGTATTCACAGAATCGTACCATAATGATAGATTGTCCTTCTCTTCCCTGTTGCAGTATTCACAGAATCGTACCATAATGATAGGTTGTCCTTCTCTTCCCTGTTGCAGTATTCACAGAATCGTACCATAATGATAGGTTGTCCTTCTCTTCCCTGTTGCAGTATTCACAGAATCGTACCATAATGATAGATTGTCCTTCTCTTCACTGTTGCAGTATTCACAGAATCGTACCATAATGATAGATTGTCCTTCTCTTCACTGTTGCAGTATTCACAGAATCGTACCATAATGATAGATTGTCCTTCTCTTCACTGTTGCAGTATTCACAGAATCGCACCATAATGATAGATTGTCCTTCTCTTCACTGTTGCAGTATTCACAGAATCGTACCATAATGATAGATTGTCCTTCTCTTCACTGTTGCAGTATTCACAGAATCGTACCATAATGATAGATTGTCCTTCTCTTCACTGTTGCAGTATTCACAGAATCGTACCATAATGATAGATTGTCCTTCTCTTCACTGTTGCAGTATTCACAGAATCGTACCATAATGATAGATTGTCCTTCTCTTCACTGTTGCAGTATTCACAAAATCGTACCATAATGATAGATTGTCCTTCTCTTCACTGTTGCAGTATTCACAAAATCGTACCATAATG
The DNA here is from genome assembly GCF_019279795.1 of Protopterus annectens. NCBI lineage: Eukaryota > Metazoa > Chordata > Ceratodontiformes > Protopteridae > Protopterus > Protopterus annectens. The sequence goes on along the minus strand of NC_056730.1, from coordinate 743,384,724 downwards.
ATAGATTGTCCTTCTCTTCACTGTTGCAGTATTCACAAAATCGTACCATAATGATAGATTGTCCTTCTCTTCACTGTTGCAGTATTCACAAAATCGTACCATAATGATAGATTGTCCTTCTCTTCACTGTTGCAGTATTCACAGAATCGTACCATAATGATAGATTGTCCTTCTCTTCACTGTTGCAGTATTCACAGAATCGTACCATAATGATAGATTGTCCTTCTCTTCACTGTTGCAGTATTCACAGAATCGTACCATAATGATGGATTGTCCTTCTCTTCACTGTTGCAGTATTCACAGAATCGTACCATAATGATAGATTGTCCTTCTCTTCACTGTTGCAGTATTCACAGAATCGTACCATAATGATAGATTGTCCTTCTCTTCACTGTTGCAGTATTCACAGAATCGTACCATAATGATAGATTGTCCTTCTCTTCACTGTTGCAGTATTCACAAAATCGTACCATAATGATAGATTGTCCTTCTCTTCACTGTTGCAGTATTCACAAAATCGTACCATAATGATAGATTGTCCTTCTCTTCACTGTTGCAGTATTCACAAAATCGTACCATAATGACAGATTGTCCTTCTCTTCACTGTTGCAGTATTCACAAAATCGTACCATAATGACATATTGTCCTTCTCTTCACTGTCGCAGTATTCACAAAATCGTACCATAATGATAGATTGTCCTTCTCTTCACTGATGCAGTATTCACAAAATCGTACCATAATGATAGATTGTCCTTCTCTTCACTGTTGCAGTATTCACAAAATCGTACCATAATGATAGATTGTCCTTTTCTTCACTGTTGCAGTATTCACAAAATCGTACCAGAATGATAGATTGTCCTTCTCTTCACTGTTGCAGTATTCACAAAATCGTACCAGAATGATAGATTGTCCTTCTCTTCACTGTTGCAGTATTCACAAAATCATACCATAATGATAGATTGTCCTTCTCTTCACTGTTGCAGTATTCACAAAATCGTACCAGAATGATAGATTGTCCTTCTCTTCACTGTTGCAGTATTCACAAAATCATACCAGAATGATAGATTGTCCTTCTCTTCACTGTTGCAGTATTCACAAAATCGTACCAGAATGATAGAATGTCCTTCTCTTCACTGTTGCAGTATTCACAAAATCGTACCAGAATGATAGATTGTCCTTCTCTTCACTGTTGCAGTATTCACAAAATCGTACCAGAATGATAGATTGTCCTTCTCTTCACTGTTGCAGTATTTACAAAATCGTACCAGAATGATAGATTGTCCTTCTCTTCACTGTTGCAGTATTCACAAAATCGTACCATAATGATAGATTGTCCTTCTCTTTACTGTTGCAGTATTCACAAAATCGTACCATAATGATAGATTGTCCTTCTCTTCACTGTTGCAGTATTCACAAAATCGTACCATAATGATAGATTGTCCTTCTCTTCACTGTTGCAGTATTCACAAAATCGTACCATAATGATAGATTGTCCTTCTCTTCACTGTTGCAGTATTCACAAAATCGTACCATAATGATAGATTGTCCTTCTCTTCACTGTTGCAGTATTCACAAAATCGTACCATAATGATAGATTGTCCTTCTCTTCACTGTTGCAGTATTCACAAAATCGTACCATAATGATAGATTGTCCTTCTCTTCACTGTTGCAGTATTCACAAAATCGTACCATAGTGATAGATTGTCCTTCTCTTCACTGTTGCAGTATTCACAAAATCGTACCATAGTGATAGATTGTCCTTCTCTTCACTGTTGCAGTATTCACAAAATCGTACCATAATGATAGATTGTCCTTCTCTTCACTGTTGCAGTATTCACAAAATCGTACCATAATGATAGATTGTCCTTCTCTTCACTGTTGCAGTATTCACAAAATCGTACCATAATGATAGATTGTCCTTCTCTTCACTGTTGCAGTATTCACAAAATCGTACCATAATGATAAATGATAGATTGTCCTTGTCTTCACTGTTGCAGTATTCACAAAATCGTACCATAATGATAGATTGTCCTTCTCTTCACTGTTGCAGTAGTCACAAAATCGTACCATAATGATAGATTGTCCTTCTCTTCACTGTTGCAGTATTCACAAAATCGTACCATAATGATAGATTGTCCTTCTCTTCACTGTTGCAGTATTCACAAAATCGTACCATAGTGATAGATTGTCCTTCTCTTCACTGTTGCAGTATTCACAAAATCGTACCATAGTGATAGATTGTCCTTCTCTTCACTGTTGCAGTATTCACAAAATCGTACCATAATGATAGATTGTCCTTCTCTTCACTGTTGCAGTATTCACAAAATCGCACCATAATGATAGATTGTCCTTCTCTTCACTGTTGCAGTATTCACAAAATCGTACCATAATGATAGATTGTCCTTCTCTTCACTGTTGCAGTATTCACAAAATCGTACCATAATGATAGATTGTCCTTCTCTTCACTGTTGCAGTATTCACAAAATCGTACCATAATGATAAATGATAGATTGTCCTTCTCTTCACTGTTGCAGTATTCACAAAATCGTACCATAATGATAGATTGTCCTTCTCTTCACTGTTGCAGTAGTCACAAAATCGTACCATAATGATAGATTGTCCTTCTCTTCACTGTTGCAGTATTCACAAAATCTTACCATAATGATAGATTGTCCTTCTCTTCACTGTTACAGTATTCATAGCATGAGGGATTCCCTGCCAAGGGCGACTTGACATCCAGCCAGTATACCAAAGCCTTTTACTGCTTAGGAGTACATGAGACATCGCTCATATGTTCTCCGTGTATGTCGAACATAAAAGAGACATCTGCATGTACTATACTCAGAACTGAATGTCCCAGAAGGAACGCCAGTCCAAGAAAAAAAGAGGTGAATCATGCATCCATAAGAAAAAACAAAAAACAGGGGGTTAGGAGTGAGGGCTAGAACGCTGCAACAGTGAAGAGAAGGATATCTATCTCTATGGTAAGATTTTACAAAACTATACTATACTATGTCCTTCTACTCTACTGTTGCAGTATTCATAACAGGAGGGGAGTACTATAGCTCAAGAGGAAAGTTAGGAGGTGGAAGGGGCAAGTAGAGCTCTCTAGAAAGCCATGGGGAATGGCCCTAGCTCTGGAGATTCCATCCAACTTGTTAGTTTTTGCTGAAGATATGTACAGAAGTCCAGGTAGCTGCTTCAAGAATGTAGTTAGTGTCCAATCCCTTGTAAAAAGCAGCAGAACCCACAGCCCTAGTAGAATAAGCCTCAACAGACAAGGGAGGGTCTTACCATGAGAAACATATCAAAAGCCTTAGAAATCCAAGAGGAAATAGTTTGCTTGGACACAGGCAAACCCAAAGACCTGGGATGAAAAGAAAAAAAAAAAGCTGATCAGATTTCCTGATAGTCTTGGTTTTATCCAAATAAAATCTATGCACATACAAGGTATGCAATACCTTCACACTAGGTAATTATGGAGAAAAGAAAACGTGGGCAAATGACTGGATTGAGTAAGCGACAACTCATTCAAAACCTTGGGCATAAAAGAAGAGTAAGCATGCAAGGACACCATGTCCTTATGGAAAACTAAAAACGGAGGAAAAGCCATAAGAGTTTACTGCTCAGACAGCCATCTAACTGAAGTCAAAGCTAACAACAAAACAGTCTTCCAATAATGACTTTGACATGGAAAACGGTATTTCAAAATTTTACAAAATACTGATAAACTATAATATAACTATATAATATATAACTAGCACTAGGTAAGACTGCAGTCCAAATTGCAGCTTGTACAGATCCCCCACCATGCCTCAGGATTAAACCTTTCTAAACATATTGGAAAATATTAAGATACAACCAAACACCCTAATACTAGGTGATTTCAACTACCCTGCCAATAATTGGGAAAACTACTTGTGTACCAACACCTTTGCCCAACGGTTCTTGGAATTCATAAATTCCAATGCCCTAGATCAAGTAATCCATAGTCCCACCAGTGGCTCCAATATCCTAGACCTGGTCATTATCAACATGGGAAATCAATGCTCTACACCTATGGTCACCCCCTCATTGGTCAGGTCTGACCATAAGCTAATCACGCTTGACATCCACATCCCTCACCCACCCCCACCCCTAGTAAGAAAACCTTTGTAAAAAACTTCTCCAAAGCCAACTTCATGTTACTCAAGTCAGAAATGACATATTTCATGACACCCATGCAGATGGGATTTGAAAGTTCGACTGCTGAATCCTACACTAAGTCACTGTACGAGCACATCCACTCATGCAAGAATCGTGCCATCCCAAACAGAACAAAGACGATCTCCTCCAAAAAGGAAGCCAGTCCCCTGCCATAAACAAACTTTACAACAAAAGGAACAAACTGTTGCAGAAAAGAGGAAAATCCCAGGATGCAAAAAACAACCTTACCAGCCTCAATAAGAAGCTGAGATGCCTCAAAAAAACTGCCAAGGATTCCAAAGATAACCACAAGGCATTCTATAGCTATGTCAAGAATCTAAATGGCAATGCTCAGACCTGCTCTGAGCTACAACAGAATGGCATTAAATATACTGATCCCAAGGATATTGCCAATATCCAGGCAGATTGATTCAGTGCCAACTTCACCCCCCTCTCACTCCCTAAAGGGCCCAACTCAATACCGAAAAATTGCCAAATTCCGGTAATAACAGTCACACAGGTAAAAACCACACTCTCCAAAGCTAAGAATACAGCGTCCATGGGACCAGACGACACCCCGGGCTGTGTACTACATGGACTACAAAATGAACTGGCACCTCATCTAAGTGTCATGTTTAATCATAGCCTCACTTCAGGCTTCATGCCCACTGAGTGGCGCACAGCTACATTTATCCCACTCCACAAGGGGAGATCCACCTTGGATCCTGGGAACTACCATGCAATCAGTCTGATGAGCCTGATCTGCAAGGCCAGGGAACATATTATCATGGAACTTATAAACAAAGACATTGGCAACCTTCAAACACTGGACCCCACCCAGTTTGGGTTCGTGAAGGGCCGATCTTGTCTCCTGAACCTGACTGAATTCTTTGAATCAATCTCCAGAGCTGTGGACGAGGATAAGGTGGTCCACACAGCCTATCTGGACCTAGCCAAGGCCTTCGACATTATCCCCCACTCTGGTATCATAAATAAAATTACTAAGCTAGCCATTAATTCCTACGTCACTCGATGGGTTGCCAACTGGCTTACTGACAGAACCCACACTGTAAAAGTAGCCAACTCCAAATCCAGCTCCAGACAAGTGGAGTACCTCGGGGTTCAGTCCTGTGACCACTCTTGTTTGGCATCTACTTCTCTGAAGTACAGGCCAACACTAAGGGACTCTGGCTAACAAAGTTCCCAGATGACTGCAAACTGGGAGCCATTACTGAATCCCCGAATTATGTGGATATTCTACAAAAGGGCCTTACAGAAACAGATGCTTGGTGCCAGAGCCATGGGCTCAAGCTCAATGCCAAGAAATGTATAGTTATCCCCTTTGGGAAAAAACATGTACCCGTGAATTACCACATAGGTGGCAGTACACTAAACACCAAAAGTGGGAAAAGAGACTGGGGGACACAGGCGGACAGTGGACTCACCTTCAATAACCACATTGCCACAACATCTCATCACTAAGGGCTTTTCATCAAAAAAAAAAAAGGAGGTCATTGTCCCACTGTACTCATCCCTCATTAGACCCATTATAGAATACAATGCCCCCATTTGGTATGTACCTCTCAAGACATCTGCAACAACTAGAAAGGCTGCAGAAATACCTCACTAAAAAAATCACAGGCCTAAAGCAGATGCCCTATGCTGACCATCTAAAAAAACACTCCAGATATACTCTGTCACATATCGTCTACTCGGAGGCGATCTCTGCTTAACATACAAGGCCATGTCAAACCCAGATCTGTTGGACGTGCTACACTTAAAGAAGTCTCAATCCCTCAGAGCCACACACTCCCGGGATCTAAACCTTGTCATCACAATGAACAAAGCATGCTGGAGGGATAGGTTCCTGACTCAGAGACTCCCCAGACTCTGGAATAGACTGCCCATACATGTTAAGCAGAGCGCCTCTGTGGTCCTCTTCAAAAGGAACCTTGAGGATTGGATGGGAGATAGGAAATTCACCCTGGGGATCATGTCAGTCGCGCTGCTAGACACGGGTCCAGGGAAGTAAATATTGTGGGAAGAAATAGTCAGGGAATTGTTATGGCTAGGCTTGTATAGGCCCTAGGGCCGATAGCCTAGTACCAACCTATGAACCTATGAACAACACCCAAAACCTCATATTGGAAATATATAGCAAAAGGACACAATATGGTTAACTTAAGATATTAAAACAAATATCTTATTATCAATAAAATATACATCATTTACACAATACTGGAAAGTTTTTAATTGGAAATGCTTGCACAGAGCATTCTTGACCCCAGTTAGAATCAGTAAAATTAGTTCTTCCATAAAAGGAATATGTTGGAAATGTGAGCAAGTACACAATGCAGATTGGGACTACATTCTCTGTGTTAAAATTAAGCCATATTGGAATGGTATTAATAACTTTCTACAAGATTTATTTAATGAATCATTTTATTTAACATTTGTATTATTAAATGTGAACGAAGGTCCTCATTTGAATAGGTCAAACGTGTATGCATCTAGTATGGACTATACTTGCAATTTCAAGGAAGTGTATAACAAGAAGTTGCAATTTCAAGGAAGTATATTACAAGAAGATGAAATACAAACACAATACCAACTTTGGAAGACTTCTACACGCCTAATGAAGACCACATTACTGGAAATTAAAATTAAAGAACTAAGAATTTATCCAAAGCCATTTATCAACAACCTTTGGGGAAAAGTCTTATCGTTGACTGACACTATACAATAACTATACAATAACTGATCAGACACTCTGATAATAGATTGGACATACTTATAAAGTAACTGTATACATTAAGATCTGTTATAGTGTCAGGCTAATGTAAACAGTGTACATAGTTATTTAAGATGTTATGTATAAATATTATGGAATTCATTTAAATGTATTTGAAAAAAAAAAAATTTCTCAAAAAACAGTCTTCCAAAAGCAATACTGCAAAGAAGCTGTAGGCACAGGCTCAAAAGGAGCCAAAGTCAATTTTTCCAAAACAAAATTAAGATCTCAACTAGGAGGAACAGGCTTCCTTGGAGGTCTGATATGTTGGATGTCTTTAAGAAATTGTTTAGCCTCAAACCTAAAAGATAAAGAAAGAGATAAAGCAGACAAGCAGAAATAACTGACAAATGGGCCTTGACAGAGGAATAGGTCAAGCCAGCATTTAACAACTCACACAAATAAGAGAGAACAAATGGAAAATCCACAGTCAATGGATTCAAGTTATGTGAAAAACACCAGACAGAAAACCTCTTCCATTTAGATAAGTAGGATTTCCTAGTATTGGGTTTTCTGGCCTCCTGCAGAACCTTAAGCACGTGCTCGGTAAAAAAGGTGTCTGAAAGGAATCAAAATCCTATCACCCACAGAGTCAGTTGCAACATCGACAGGTGGGGACTGGATAACAGATTCTTTGTCTTGTGTGAAAAGATCCATCTTGTGAGGTAACTTGTGATGATTGCCCTTGGCTAAATGCAGAAGAGGAGGGAACTCATGCTGTCTTGGCCAAAAGGGAGTCACCAACAAGATTTTTGTGTGAGCCTGCTAAATCCTGAACAGGACCTTTGGAATGAGAGGAAGAGGGGGATATGCATAAAGAAACATCTCCTTCCGAGGAAAAGATAGGATATCTACCTTCCAAACCAAAGAACCTGGGACTCTGTCACAAAATACAGGAAGTTGTCTGTTCAGATGGGAGCCAAATAAGATATACTTGGAGTAACCCACTGATGGACAATGTCCAGAAACACATCTCTGTGAAGCATCCATTCTTGGTATTGAGTCAAAGACCTGCTCAGAATGTCTGCCATATTTTGACTGGAGGAGATGTACACTGCCTGCAGAGTCACCTGAAACTGAACTGCCAGTTCCCATGCCATAAGAGCTAGCCTGCTTGACGGTAAGATTTCATCCCCCCCACACACACCCCCATCTGTTTACATACCAGAGAACTGTGATGTTGTCGGTATACAGTTTGAGAACACCTGGAGGGAAAAGAGGATGAAAATTCTGAAGAGTCAGCAGAAGCACTCATCTCTTTGATGTTGATGTGCTCCTTTCTTTGGGAGGGGACCAGACCCCCTGTACCTTCATGGAGGCGAAGGCTGCTCCCCAACCTACATTTGAAGCATCTGTGAACAGCTCTTGAGAGGGGAAGATGAGGATGCAGAGGGAGACCTGAGTTCAGGGCCAATTGCTGAATCCACCAGTGGAGTTCCTTTTTGGACAAGGAAGAAGGGGAACCAAAGGGGATGTGCATGCTGCATCCATACTGTTTTCAGGAACCATTGAAACTTCCTCATGTGATGTTTGGCTAATAGTAACATTGGAATAGTGGATGCCATGAATCCCAGAAGTCTGAGGAACTCCATGGCTATGACACAGTATAGAGGGAGAAGCCTTTGGAAGAAAGAAATGAGCGAATGAGTCTTCAAAGGGGGAAGAGAGGCCAGCATAAGGTTTGTCTGAATCTTGCATCCCAGGAAAACCTGTTCCTATGAAGGGGTGAGGGATGACTTTGTAAAGTTTATGGTGAATGCCAGGCTTTGCAGAAGGGAAACAGTGAAGTGTAGATTGTGCAACAAGATCTCTGGTGAAGACACCTGAAGCAGAAGGTCGTCTAAGTAAGGGAAAACTTGGATGCCTTGAAACCTACAAAAAGCAATTCCAGGTGCTAGGCATTTGGTGAATACCACTGGGACAGTACAAAGGCCAAAGGGCAAAGCAGATACTGAAAATGTAATGAAGAAACAAGAGACACATAAAATTTCCTGTAAGGGATGAATGGGGAATGTGAAGGTAAGCATCCTTGATATCCTGTGATGCCATAAAACCTGAGGAAGAATAAGAGGAAATGAGGTCTGATGGAACAGAATGTGAAAAGTAGGAACCTTCAAGAAGATGTTGAGGTAAGACAGTTCCAGAATTGGTCTCCAGGGCTCAACCTTTCTGGACACTAGGAACATCCTGGAATAAAACCCTCTTCCTCTGTGGGTGAGTGGAACTTCCTGAATTTTTCCTTGATTCAACAACTCCTGAAGGATCTCTGGGAATAAATGCAGTTGTTCTTGGGGTGGTTGAGGAATGCCCATGAAGGGAGGAAGAGACTTCCAGACCATGAAGTAACTTTTTGAATAATGAAAAGAACCCATGTGTCCTAAGTGATCTTTACCCTCAGGAAAAGACAGAAAAAGATGAAGGGAAAGAAGAGTAAGGCTGTGGTGAGACTGGTAGTCACAGACTGCCTGGCTTGTCAGGAAAAGGCTGCTTTTGGGCAGGAGCAGACTAAGAAGTCTTAGACGTAGGAGGCCTCCTTCCACCCTTTTTAGACTTAGATGGTGGAGCGTGAACCTGTTTATGCACAAAGGCAGTCTTGGACGGATAATTTCTGTGAAACTTAGGTACACGAGAGAGAAAAATGTGTTTCAAATCCTGGAGTACCTTACATTTCTCTTGCAAAGACTTAAAAAAGTCAGCTGCAGCAGACCCAAACAAAGCTAAGTTATCCAGAGGAGCATCAAGTAATTAGGAGTTAAGTACTTACCATAACTCAGTATCTGTGTTGTCCAATTTCATTATTCCTCCTGACTGGGTCTTAGGATACAACATCTGATCCCATCCGGCCATTCAAAAAGACTGATGCTTCAAATCTTGAGCTCCTCCAACTCCTACAATGCCCAGCACCAGCCCTAACTCTTCAGATCAAGTTTACTGACTCAAAAACAAATGGAAATATAAGCATTTTACATATAAGTGTGTGTGTGTGTGTGTGTGTGTGTGTGTGTGTGTGTGTATATATATATATATATATATATATATACACACACACACACTGTATGCATATTATATACATATAATATATATATATATATATATATATATATATATATATATACATATATATATACACACACACACACACACACACACACACACACACACACACACACACACACTGTATACATATATACATAATGCACTGACCTCACCCTAATCTGGAGCTCAAACTAGAAAAACTATGGAGCTCTAATTAATCCAGTCGCCTTTAGATTTCCTGGAAAGGGGAAGGTTGGGTGGGATGTGAGGAATATTAAAACTGGGCAACACAGATACCAAGTTATGATAAGTATCCTCATGACTGGGTCAGAGTTCCCAGTTACTGAATCTCTGGGTGGTCCCTATGGAAGGATATGCCTGAGTACCGTGGGACCAAAGGATGCTCTGTCTTTGGAGACTATAGCCAATTTATAATGCAAGACAAAATTATGTGAGTTTGACCAGGTTGCTGCAGCACAAATTTCGTCAATAGAAGTTCTAGCTGAGAATGCTGAAAAAGTGGACAGCAACCTGGTAAAATGTGCTCTTGGTGAATGTGGCACTGCAATCCTTTCAGGGAATAAATTACAGACATACAATATGTAATTCATTTAGCCAAGCTTACTTTTGAAACTGCTTGGACTAACCAGTTGGGTGAAAAAGATATGAATAGTTGTTCAGACTTCCTATGTTCCTTTGTCCTGCACAGACAGAAATGCAACTGTATAGGAAAATCAAGTACGTGAAGCATATATTCACTCTTGTTGGAATGTTTAGGGGAAAAAGACTGGAAAATGAATGGACTGATTTATGTTCACTTCCATGGCCATTTTAAGAAAAAAAGAAGGATTCGTTCTGAGAGAAACTCTGCCTTTGAAAAAGATAAGTCAAAGAAGAAATCCGGCACCCCGAGCAGTAGTAGCAATAAATCCTTTATTAAACCAGACCGGTTTCAGCAGTCAGCTTTCTTCAGTGGTTCAATAGTTACACAACTGTTACTCATATTTATTGGAATTTCAAACGAGGCAGTATGACATCATTTCCTGTATATAATAAAACATAACCAAAACATGATAGTATGTAAATAGACATATATAATGCAATATGAAGTAGATATTTAAATTATATGATAAAATGCAAATATTTATTCCAATGTACACATCAGAATTATATTATTAAATTGCATTTAATAATATAATATAGTGACAATCCTGTGGTTCATTGTAACAAAAAGAACAAAAAATGTTTTCTAACGTATATATATTATAAATATTAGAGACACTAGCCCCTCATAATTTATCATTCAAACCAGGTGGAAATAAACCACCTAGTTTGACAATCCATTTCTTCTCTTTGTGGTCTAGCAATTTATGCCACCCAGTTTTAAAAGTTCTGTTGCCAGAGATGTTATCAATAACTATAAAAGAAAACTGAGCCGTTTTATGCATCAAACTGTGCTTATACAAAGCATTAGTGGGCCTGACATTCCTTATATCGCCTAAATGTTCGGAGATGCGAATTCTAAATTGTCTGGATGTTTGACCAACATAGAATGCCCTACATATACATGTGGCCAAATATATCACCCAATCTGTGCTGCAATTTGCAAAATAATTGATATTAAACACCTTTCCTGTATTTTTGCTCGTGAAATCTTTGGTGGTAAATACATATTTACAGAAAGAGCAATAACCACAAGGGTGACACCCAACTAATTTGTCTCCCAACAAAGTAGTCTGAACAATAGAGACGTCCGAAGATGTAATTCTTTTATAATGAGAAAAATGTGAACCAAGGCTTTTACCTTTACTGTATGAAAACAGACATCTGTTTGCCAACCAACTGGCTAAATGTGTGTTGGTTGTCAGTATGTTCCAGTGATTATTGACAACATCCATCAATTGATTAGTATTCCTGCCAAAAGTGGTTACTAGCCTGGGTGTCTGTTGTGTAGGGCTAACAAATTTTGGTTTATAAGCCAACAGCCTCTCCCTAGATACATTTTTGGTCACTTGGACCGCAGAATGAACATCCATTTTGTTATAACCCCTCTGTAAAAATCTATTAGAGAGGTCATTCTGACAATTCACAAGGTCTGAGTTAGATGAGCAGATTCTCTTAATCCTCATAAATTGTGATTTCGGAATATTTTTGATAATATGTTTAGGGTGCAGACTAGAAGCATGTAATAAACTGTTGTATTGTGGATATTTTCTATGCACAGTAGTACAAAGAGTATTGTCCAGTTCCCTACACAGATGAACATCCAAAAAATCAATCTGCTGCAAATTATAATTGACCGTGAATTCTACGCCCCACTTGTTACTGTTAAGATATTCAACAAATTCCATAAGGTACTCTGTGCCCCCTTTCCAAACAAGCCAACAATCGTCAAGATAACGTCTGCAAATATCGATTTCTGGCATATATAGGTTATGTAATTCACTATATATGATATGATATTCAACATACCCCATAAAGAGATCAGCATATATTGGTGTGAAAGAGGCACCCATCGCCATACCTTGAATTTGCCAGCAACATTGCTTTTGAAAATAGAACACATTGAAAAAGATAATACATGGTGATTTAGATAATTCTGATATCATCTTGGCTGAACTAATGGCTACAAGGAAAATGATCTTCCAGGATAGAAATTTCATGTCGCAGGAAAGTATTGTTGTGTAAGAACTTACCATAACTTAAGATGTCCTTCTCTTCTATATGCTGCTGTATCCATAACATCAGGGAGTTTGCCTCTTGTGAACTCTCATACATCCGGCCATTATACAAAAGTTAAACACTACTGCTAGGGTGAGTGCGACATCCCACGTCTCTCCTCAAGGACGTCGGTCATAAACAGATGTCAGGTATAAAGCAGACATCAGCACCCAACCACTTCAAAAATGAATGCTGCCAGAATCAGTGGCTATGGAGTGGGTACTCCAGGAGTCAGGCAAGTGCAGGGGAAAGGCTGGGTGGGAAACTATACAGCAGCATAAAGAACAGAAGGACATCTAAGGTTATAGTAAGTTCTTACACAACAATACTATGTCCTTCTATTCATATGTTGCTGTACCCATAACATCAGGGAGAGTGCAAAAGCTCCTGTCCTATGATAGACGTGGTGGACCAGAAGCACTTTCCATGAACCCATGAAGGATGGCTCTGGCAAATCCTGCTCTGGCTCTTGAGACAATGTCAATTTGTAGTGCTTAGTGAATGTGTATACAGAGGACCATGTAGCTGCTTCAAGAATAGCTGCTGTGTCCAAACCGTTAAAGAATGCCACTGAGGAGGACACTACCCTACTGGATTGCACCTTGACAGGGGAGGAGAATGACTTACCATGGGCTGTGTAACAAATGGAAATGGTTTTAGATATCCAAGAGGATACGGTTTGCTTGGAAACAGGGTGGCTCTTGGGTGATAAGAGATGAAGAGTCTGACAGACTTGCAGATGGGTTTGGTCTTGGCCAAACAGTATCTGAGTTGTCTATGTATATCTAAGGAATGAAGTATCCTCTCTGCAGGGTTTTGTGGAGAGGGAAAAACGGTTGTCAGATTAATAGCCTGGTTCAAGGACAGTTCATTGACCACTTTAGGCATAACGGTTGGATGAGTACGTAAGCATGCCCTGCCTTGTGGAAGACAATGAAAGGGGGAGAGACCATAAGGGCCTGGAGTTCTGAAACTCTTCTGACTGAAGTGATGGCCACAAAGAGTATTGTTTTGTAAGTGCAGTGTTGGAGGGAGCAGTCTTTGGCTGGTTCAAAGGGTGGAAGTGTCAATTTCTCCACGACAAAATTTAGATACCAAGGAGGCGGAATGGGCTTCATTGGGGATCTGAGATGTAGTGTCCCTTTCAAAAAAAGCTTGACTTCTAACCTTGAGGCCAAAGGTGGTACCAGAGACAGGCAAGATGATATGGCAGACAGAGGAGTTTTAATGAAGGAGTAGGAAAATCCAGACTTCATTAGGTCACACAGGTAGGCAAAAACCACTGGGGGCCCTGCCGTCAGTGGTTGTAAGTTGTTTTTCTGAGGCAATATAGAAAATCTCTTCCACTTAGGTAAGATTTCCTAGTAGTTGGTTTCCTGGCCTCCTGCAAAACCTGAAGCATGTCCTCTGTGTATAGGTGTCTGAAGGGAATCAACACCCTATCACCCACAGTGCAAGATTCAGTGGGGTAACTTGTGGTGATTGTCCTTCTCTAGATGTAGTAATAGGGGAAACCAATGTTGCCTTGGCCAATAGGGAGTCACCAGCAAGATTTGAGGCTGTTCTTTCTGAATTTTCAGTAGGACTCTCTGTATGAGAGGGAAGGAAGGAATGCATAAGCGTACATCCCCTTCCAGGAGATTGAAAGGGCATACACCATCCATGCTTCTGGGTGTTATGCCCTGGAGCAGAAGGTTGGGATCTGTCTGTTCATAGGGAAGGCAAAGAGATTCACATCTAGAATACCCCATCGATGGACCAGGTCCAGAAACATGTCCCTATTCAGCATCCACTCGTTAGACAGGGTCATGGGTCCTGCTTAATGAATCCACCATCACATTGTCTGCAAAAGGGATCTATACCACTTGGAGGAGGTTCTGTTTTTCCAAAGTGAATTGCCAAGCCTGCAGTGCCAGCCTGCATAGGAGGTAGGACCTTGTCCTCCCATTTGTTGAAGTACCACAGCACCATGGTGATTCTGTACCACACCACCATCACCAAAAAAGGAATCTTGTTGTGCAAATGCTGGTTGTAAGCAAACACAATCAAAACAAGAAAAAAGCCAAACCAGCAATGCCGAAGGATAAAATCTTTAATAACACTTCCAAACACATCACCTCAGAGTGCCTAGTAGAAGCTGATCCTTGAAAATTATCAAGGCTCTCATTTCCTTGATACTGATGTGGTCTTTCTGTTGAGGGAGGGTCCATGTGTTCCTCACTCTCCATTCTCCTAAGGTTGCGTCCCACCCTGTGTCTGATGCATCTGTAAAGATATCCTGTTTTGGGGGGGGGGGGTTGTAAGGGCAGGCCAGGATTTGACTGTATCTGGCTTAGCCACCAATTAAGTTTCCTGGCCAGGGATGGGAACATGGGGATCATGAACTTCAGGGGATGAAGGTGTTGCTTCCAAATTGTTCATAAGTACCACTGGAACTTCCTCATGTGAAGCCTTCCCAGAGGTACCGTGGGGATGGTAGAGGCCATGAGACCTAGGATTCTGAGGAATTCCCTGTCTGAGATGGCTTTGAGAGGAAGAATTTCCCTGAAGTAAGCGGTGAGAATCACCATTTTTTTCTGGGGGAAGACAGGGCATCACTTCCCTTGTCAGAATCTGACATCCCAGGAACACCTGATCCTGTGTGGGTATCAGGGATGATTTTATGAGGTTTACTGTAAACCCCAGATCACTTAAAAGGGAGATGCTAACATCCAGGTGTTGTAAAGCCATGTTACTTGATGTAGCCTGAATGAGGATATCATCAAGGTAGGGCAAAAGTTGTATTCCCTCTATCCTGGCAAAGGCCATGACTGGGGCCAGACATTTTGTAAATACTCTTGGGGCCGTAGAGAGACCAAATGGTAAAGCACAGAAATGAAAGAATGCAGAGTCCACTGAGAAGGAGAGGAATTTTCTGAAGAGAGGATAAACTGGGATGTGTAATAGGCAACCTTTATATCCAAGGATACTAAGAAGGCTTGTGGAAGGATCAGGGGCAGAAGAGCAGGTAGGGAAAGCATCCAAAAGGAGGGAACCTGGAGGAAGGTGTTAAGGTGTGATAAATCCAGAACTGGCCTCCAGGGACCTTCTTTTCTGTGGACCAGAAAAATGTTTGAGTAGAACCCTTTCCCTCTTGCAAGAGAAGGGACTTCCTGAATGGTTCCCTGAGCCAGAAGTTCCTGTAGGACTAGGGCGAAGAAAGATAGTTCATCTCAGGGGGGGGTTAAGGCATGCCTTAGGGAGTAGGTCTGGCCTCCCATGTCATGAAGTATCCCTGCTTTATGACAGATAAGACTCAAGAGTCCATGGTTACCTGTTTCCAAGCAGGGAGGGATAAGGAGAGTTGCATCGAGAGGGAGGTATCTGGGTGAAGAGCTTGGTAGTCACAGGCTACCAGGCTTTCCCTGAAATGGCTGTTTGGAAGAAGGAGTGGAGGGAACAGACCTAGAAGGGGGTTGTTTCCTGTGGTCCTTTCTAGTTTTAGCTGGCACTTTCCTAGCTGTGGACCTCACAAAGGAGGTTTTAGCAGGGTAATTTCTTTGAAAATGTGGGACTGGGGAGAGAAAATATGTCTCAGTTCCTGCAGTTCCTTGCCTTTAGTCTGGAGAACCTTGATGAGGTCAGCAGCAGCTGTACTAACCAAGTCTTTATTGTCTAGAGGAGTGTCCAGGAGTTTAGATTTGATGTCATCAGGGAGGGGCTGTAATTTAAGCCAAGAGTATTTTGATGACAGATCCAGAGGCAGCAGCCCTGGATGAAGCTTCTACGGCATCGTAGCTGCACTTAATAGAGTGTTTGGTTACCTGGGTGCAGGAATTAAGGAGAGAAGATATTTTGGCCTTGGTGTGGGAGTCAGGCAGCTCTCCCAATTGTTTGACTACATTTGTCATCAGAGCCAGAGAGTATTTAGCCATGTGTGTTTGGTAGTTGATGGCTCTTACTGCTAAGGTGGCAGAGATGTACACGTTTTTCCCCAGATGCTCCAAGAGTCTGCTCTCTTTATCTGAGGACAGTAGAGAGGTGGAGGGAAGTAATTTAGAAGTTTTGTCAGCAGCCGCAGTAATAACTGAAGGGTCTGCAGATGGGGTTTGGTACAGGAATTTAGCTTCATCACGGACCTTATAGAATCTATCTGGGTGTTTGGGTGCAGGGGCTGAGAATCAGGATTTTTTGCAGCAGCCAGGAAGGCATCCAGGAACGCAGGGTGTACAGGGGGTACAGAAGAGGGGCTAGGAGATGCCAACTGGAGTAACTCATAGTATCTCTTTTGGGTCTTGGTGACCTGGCTGTGCCCCATTTGAAGAAATTTTGCATTTGTGTAATAGTCTCATCGAAGGTGAAGTCCTCTCCTGGGGAGTCTGTGCCACTCGACTCCTCCTCTGGGGAAGCATATCCCAGAGGAGAAGTACTTTCAGAAGAATAAGTGAGGGATTCCTCATCTGAAGAATCCTCTTTCTCCAGAGTAGGCGTCGGGGGCAGGTCCCTTAGGGGTAAAGGCCAACTGGGCCTGGACCGGAGTCAGGGCCTAATGCAAGGCCAGGAAGGTGTTTAGAAGACATTGAGTGAAGGCCTGCCAATCCAAAGGCTGTTCAATGGGAGGAGTAGATGGAGGATGACAGATATGCTTAGTCTTTTGTTTTCTCTTTTTATGTGACTCCGATGTCAAAGAATCAGAGATACGATGAAGGGTCAGAGGGCCGGATGCCAGCTGGCATGCCACAACATCAGAGGCTACATCTTCTCGAACAATGACCTGAGAGACCCCACGTGGGCCCTTGGAAATTATGAGCCTTGGTTCCCCCTCGGTGACCGAATCGGATGTCTGGGAATCCCTCCGGGACATGATCTCTGGTATAGTATGGACTTCCTCCAGGCTATCCACCAAAGGATGATCTGAGGACTCTGGCTCAGACTCCTGGCCTTCACCAGCCTTGAGAGGTATGGCTGGAGTGGAGGGCGCAGCAGTCGATTCAGGCCTAGACTTTTTCGCCATCTTGACTGGAGGCTCATCTGAGCAACCCAAAGTTGGATCCATATGAGAAGCTAAAAATTTTACTCTCTGGTTTTCTAGGTAAAGTTTCGCTGCTGCTATGTGGCTTCTAAGGGTTTTGGGGACGAAGGCCTGACAAATACTACAAGAGGCATGGTCGTGTTCTTGGCCTAGGCAAAACAGGCAGAGCTCATGCGAATCTTAATGTGGAATTTCCCTTCCACACCTACACTTGCTCTTTCTACCTGGCATGAACCCAAAGCAGTAGCAAGCAAAATATAAAAGGCCCCTATGGGGTACTTACCTGAAGTCAGATGGTGCAAAGTCACTTTTTCCGAAAAGAGAGACGACTGGAGCTGGCAGTTACACAGGCAGCAGAAAAGTTCTGAAGTGGTTGCGTACTGACATCAGCTTTAAACCCGACATCTGTTTATGAATGACATCTGCGAGGAGAGACGCAGGATGTCACATGCACCCTAGTGGTGGCATTTAACTTTTGTATAATGGCCAAACATATGAGAGTTCACCACAGGCAAACTCCCTGATGTTATGGATACAGCAGCATATGAATAGAAGGACATCTAGCCGGTCCAAAGCATCTTTGAGTAAGACCTTGCAGGACCAAAGTCAGATCCCAAGGAGGGGAAGGATCTTTAACCGGGGGTCTGAGTAGAAAAATTCCTTTCATAAAGGCTTTGCATAGTTTGGATGCTAAATTGGGAGTTAGTTCATCTGAATTATATGTGAGATGAAAATTAGCAATTGTTGCCAGTTGTAACTTAACTGTAGAAAAACTGGCTCCCTCTTGAAAAAAACAACTTAGGAAAAGAAGAATACGTGAGATGGGAGCCAAAAAGGTATCCATGTTTTGGTTCACTGCTTAAACAGAAAATCTCTTCCATTTGCTACTGTACATCCTTTTGATAGAAGGTTTCAGGGAAGCAAGGATGATCTCCAAGACTGGGAAGGCCAGCCTGGACTTTCTTAGAATCACTGGAAGTGGAGAAACCAAGCAATTAGTCTTACGGATCTGAGGTTTGGGGGATGGAGTTCTCATGGGTGGGAAATTAGATCATGTCTGGGATCCAGTATCCATGGTGGATATTTGGTGTGAGACCAAAGAAAGGGGAACCATACCTGACGATGCCAGAAATAAGCAATGAGTTTAGGAGTAAAGGAAACCTGGAGGCCAGTCCTGAATTAGATTGTCCCTCAATGACATACCCTTTAGGGAGATGAGAGTGAAGTACCTGCTGCATTTGGTGTGCAGGGGAGATGCAAAAAGGTTGCAGCAAGGTTGGCCCCATCACAGAAAGGTTTGGTTGGCTACTGATTTTGGGACCACTTGCTGAGTCTGTCCGCTAGAATGCTGGTGTCTCCAGGAATGTGCAGTGCAAGCGGTTTGATGAGATCACCCCTTCCTACCCTCTCATGGCCAATATGTATAATGGGTAAGACCAGGTTCCCCTCTGTTTGTTGATATACCAGACTTCTGACATGTCGTCTGAATGAATTATCGTTCCCAGAGGTAGACAGTCTTGGAAGGTTTGCAGTGACTGCTTTCATCTCTAGAATACAGATGTGCAACTTGGTCTCTGCTGGGGACCACATGCCTTGCACCAATCTTCCTTCGAAGTACGCCACCCCACACCAACAAGGAAGCATCAGTTACACCTACCCAAGTATATTGCTAAATTCTGTTAAAACTAATGCCTTACTTGAAAATACTGTTCTCATGAGAGGAAGATCCTCTTACTATAAATCCTGCTCAACTAAACAGAAAAGGTGCATCTGTTTTTAACATGATTTAATTTATGTTTCAGTTTATGCACGAAGATTTATTATTACTGCCAGCAAAATACATACACACACACATATATACATACACATCTATACATATGTATATATATATATATATATATATATATATATATATATATATGGATCACCTTCAGTTAACCGAAATGCCACAACGCCGAAACACAAATCACCGACACCAACAGACCGACAACACAAAATACAGACAATACACACAACCATACATGCACTAACCGTAACCCAAACCCTAACCCTAAGGTCCGACACAACCGCACACTTACCCTACCCGCACCTTAACCCTAACTCACTTAACCCACCCCTAAACCCACAGTCCGTCACTATCGCACACACACCCTACCTGCACCCTAACCCTAACTCACTTAACCCACCCCTAAACCCACAGTCCCTCACTATCGCACACACACCCTACCTGCACCCTAACCCTAACTCACTTAACCCACCCCTAAACCCACAGTCCCTCACTATCGCACACTTACCTGTCCGCTCCCAAACATTAAATCCCTCACTCTATCGCACACTTACCGAGTCCGTCGGGTTCTCACCTTGTCGGTCATCTGCGTTGTCGGTGTTTTCGGCCCGTCGGATTCTGTGTCGGTGAAGTGCGATTTCGGGCATCTAAAGGTGATCCATATATATATATATATATATATATATATATATATATATATATATATGGATTAACTTCAGAAGATTGAAATACTGAAATCTCAAATTTCAGTATTTTGAGCCCAAGAAGCCGAATCCACACAACAACGAAATCTGAAAACCGTGAAATTCAAAACCTCGAATACCTAAGGTTTTGAATTTCGAGGTACTACCACATACACACACACCATTCTCCACACAAACAAACACAATCTGTCTACTACATGAAAGCAGGGAGGCAAGCCCCCCTGCACCCCCCACACCACCCCTACTTAAATAGTCTCACTCTGAGGTCGCACTACATACAAACACACACAAAATGCCACCACACAAGCTACATTCTTTTCGCACACACACATCACAGCAACAAAGCACACTGACACATACCACTGCCCCTACCCAAACCCCTTAACACACACACACACACACACACACACACACACACACACACACACACACACACACACACACACATACTTACCTGAAGACATGACCGCAGCGGACGTTTAGAAGCGTGAAATTCAAAACCTCCGGTATTCAAGGTTTTGAATTTCACACTTCTGAACTTTCGCTGTTCTGTGGATTTGGCTTCTTGGACTCAAAATACTGAAATTTGAGATTTCAGTATTTCAAGCTTCTGAAGGGAACCTAAATATATATATATATATATGTATATATATATATATATATATATATGTGTGTGTGTGTGTGTGTGTGTGTCTACCATTTTTTTTTCATACAAGTAGTAGAAATGTATTATCAAGGAATTAGTCAAGTATATAGCTATATCCAGTTAAGGGATATAGGGTGTTGGAATGAGACCCATCCCCAAACATAGGTTGTGATATATTGTCTGGTTTTCCATATGAATAAAGGCAAATGGTCTCAACATTGGAAGATATTTTTAAGTTGAAATTTTGAATTTCTCGTTATTCACTAACATTCATGGTTTCTGTAGTTTTGTTAGTTTGCTATTGTGCAGTGGATATGACATTTTTATAACAGAGTGTTTCTGGAAACTGGTATACTCATTTAACTGGTTTGTTACTATCATCCAGCATTGGCTAATACAGGCATTCTGGTTACCATCAATTTTTATTTCTGATCTTGTTTGATCAGTTAACTACAAAGAACTTGTTCTCATGTTTATATCAGTAAGTCACAAAAATGGTTCAACTACTAACGGTTACACATCCTGTTAAAAGGGATACATTATTTTGCCATATAAAAAGACCGAACTCTGTTATCTTGTTATTGCAAGAAACTCATTTAATTGTTAACTACACATTTATTTACATTTTATACACTTGAAAAACAGACAAATGGCTGGTTAGTATCCAAAATTAGTGCAAACATCATGCATATATTGCCAGGGGCACTTTAAAGGATAACCTGGCTGACATTCTAAAGGATACTGGGTATAGGAATAAGAGGGTCTAGCAATTTCTGGCTGGAGATTAGAACACAATCCTTAATGAATGTGAGGAGTATTCTGTCCCGAGATTATGCTACATTCCTGCTATAGGTAAATTTCGGAAAAAAATTATTTCTTCACTAGGGATGGTAGACTTGTGCTAATGGTGGGTTTGCAAAGGACCAGGCTATATGTGAGGCTATATGTGATACTCATGGAAATGAAGATAGTCTCCAGAACTGACAAACTGTGTTTAATGGAACACATACACATATGTTTAACTGTGTGGAAATCCTTCCATCAAACACATGGGATCATGAGCTGTTACTGGCTAGCTGTAATATAACTGCTACCTCTAACAGTACGATATGGAGGGATAATCAATTCTTATGTAAAAGGAAAGATATTAAGAGAAATATTAAGGATACTCTTGGGACCTGCTCCACCTGTATACAAGTGTCTCCCCCACACACACACACACACACACACAGACACATATCTTGGGAAGCTAAAACTAAAATATTTAATTGCTTACAAGAGAGAAAGCAAGTAGCTAAAACAAGGGTGTATCAGGAACTGTCAGGTCTACATAAAGATGTCTGAGATGCCCAAGTAGCAATAGTTGACGGTTCACTAGAAATATTAGATAGGTTTTACGGGGTTAAAAAGCACTAGTTAATCGGCTACAATATAAGGTGGAAATCGCTAAATGGTCATTTAGGGTTAAAGCCACTAATTTCACTACCTCAAACCAAAAGTATCTTGCTGTATGATTAAGACAACAATCAGTGGATAGAACCTTCAACTGGATAGAGAACCTGCTCACAGGTTTGGAGGTCACTTTTCCTTCAAGATATTTTGCTAGTATTCGATAGCCTCAGATTCCACTGTAATGCTAGCCTTAGAATATTTAGATGCCTGGCATCTCCCTGTCTTAACCTCTAAGCAAAGAAAAACGTTGGCATTGTCTTTTTTATCAGAAGGGACTTAACAAGACTGCTAAAGGTAAAATCCAAAGCCTTGATAGCTTTCCTGCACAAATATACCAAGCAGGTACACAAATATTCGTTGACAACTATATCAGAATAGCTGATAAGGTATGTAAAGCACAATGTATCCCAGATTCTTAGAAGCAGGCTACAATAGTAATAGCAAAACCTGGCGAGGATCCTCTAACAGTAACTCATACAGACACACACCAGTTGACTCCAAGCTTTTCACTTTACTAAGAACTAACAGGATTGCTCCTCTCCTTCCCAACTTGATTCACTCTGATCACAAATGGGTTTATTCTGTGGCCCATGACATTTGACAACCTGTTAAAAAATCATTATTAACAGATCATGCATCCAGAAATGAGAAGCAGTTGTTTTTAGCTGGACTTGATGATGATTACAGGTTCATTTTATTTTTAGTACTTGAACAATTTGACTTTTTAGTATGTCTAATAAAACTAAGACCTTGCACATTCACTCCAAAATCAAGAACTAAGACTTGACCCAGAGTTACCACTGAGGTATTTTTCCAGAGAGACATGAGTCAAGGCTGTCCTCTCTCCCTTTTATTGTTTGCACTCCATTTGGAACCTTTACCAATTAGATTACGATCCCAGGTTATATCCAGGATATACTTTACCAAATACCACTATAAATATGGCATTATAAGCAGGTGAGTTACTGTTACTTTTACATAACCCTGAGGGAGAGCTGGAAGTAATCTCCAGTGAACATAACTCACTTCAGTAAGGTTTCTGGTTATAAGTTTAATCAGGCAAAACTGAGGTCATTAAAATAAACTTCTTACTCTTGGAACAACTTACACTCATTTCTTTTCCTTTATGCCCTGAACCAGATGATTATTTATGAGTGAAACTTTCTAATCCATTAGAGAGCTTAGTGGGTTTAACCAGTAATTATGTCATTGGTCAATTAAGAATTAAGGGTTTATGTGTTTCAATACAGGATATTCCTCTTTGATCTTTTATATTAGTGCCTTTGTTTTTATCTACTTCATCATAAAATATGTTCAGTTCTCTTTTAATAATTGTATGTTTCAGAAATGACTTTAATAAAACTTATTTAAAAAAATACAGGATATTCCATTTTTATAGTTATAGTTTACAGTTTGATTATTAAGTAAATTAAGTGCATAACATAATTTACGAAGTGAGCATCACACCCCCCCTTACTGCAAAGTTTCTTCTTGTTTTTTTTTTGTTTTTTTTTCAATTAAGAAATTACTCACATTTTGGAGAGGACTAAATCTAATTTTCAACAAAGAATAATGTTAATTAAGTGGTTTATTCTTCTCAAATACTGTATATTTCCCAGGACATCCTTCTAAACCCTAGTAAAGAATTTCTCCTTAAGATTAAAAGAATGACTACTACTTTTTATGATTGGGATAGAAGCCTAGACTCTCATGGGACCTCCTTTTCTTTCTTGGGCAGATGGGCAGCCTTTTCTATGCTAGACTTTCAGATCCACATTAAAGTGTTCAAACTTAAACACTTATTTGGCTTTCTTTCTACTCAGGTCAAATAAGACTGGAAAAATATAACTACTTTTTAAAGACTTGCGTACTTTAGGGGTACCTTTCCAAAACTTAAGAGAGTTAATGGGAATGATAAACTGGGTTGTCTGAAAGAACTAAGACAAAGGTGTGTGTATGTGTGTGTGTGTGTGTGTGTGTGTGTGTGTGTGTGTGTGTGCGCGTGCGCGCAAAGGTCTCATCTTGAAGTTATATGCAACTTTCTTAGGTCCTAAAACACAATCTTTAAATGGTTACAGACTAATCTAACAGAGAAACCTTGATGTCAACATTACATTTAAAACATGGTCTGCACTGATAAAAATTCCCAAGTGTACCTTTAAATTAAGTAGATTCAATGTTTTTGAATGTCAGTGCTTATTTAAGCAATTCATACACCATCAAGACTGTTCCACGTGTCCTGCTACATCATCTACCATTACAGATACAAATTACGAAAAATAGGGATATGGAGACACGTTTTCTGAGACTGTCCAACCTACTACTTTTGAATCTGCAACTTCAGCGTATTTTTAACAAATTGTGGCCCGGGTCCATATGCATAATACCTTCTCTCCTCCTTAACAGATATGATCCTATTCTTAAACTCTCCAAGCAAGACAGCACCTATTCAACTGTTTACGACACTGTCTGGTTCGATTCTCAGCTACAGCGTCTTCTGCGTGGAGACATGTGTGAATGGGCGTACCTTCGTTGAAGGTTGTGCATCAGGCCTGGCAAGCCGGTATGTAAAAATCAACTGCCAAGCATTAGCGGACCGGAGTTCCGCTGTGGCGACCCCTAACCGGGAAAAGCCGAAAGACACAAACAAACATCTGCTTACGATTTTAGGTAAAAAAGTCACTACAAATTCTTGGAAAAAAAGGCTCCCCTCTAATAGAGGATCTTTGGCCATTAATAAAAGAAACTTAGAACCTTGAAATTCAAATACAAGATACAAAGGTTTGCACCATTTTGTTTGATAAAGGGTCAATATGAACCAAACATATTTCTGAAGGTCAGAAGGAGTATGAGATTTCCTAAGACATTCCCTCTGTGCATTAAGTAACAAAATTAAGGTAAACCAAATGTCTATGGGACTACAAACCAAATGTCTATGGGACTACGTAACCAAGTATTTTATTTTGGTTATAAATAACCTAGGCAAATGCAGGTCTAAGCTGTGTTTCCAGATTACACATGGAATGTTTCAGAGATATTTGCATGCATAATAAACTTGTAGAGATGAACATGCCAGCATGAAAAGCCAAAATTTTATTGCATAAAATACAAGCTAAGCGCTTTCATCCCGAACGCTATGGGACTGCATCAGAACTACCAAATCAATTAAAACCACACTTATTATACTGCCTTCAGATGTTCACAACCAATGAAAAACCATACATAATTAAGACAATTACCTAATTAAAAATTAAAGAAGCTAAAATGCAAGCTGCTAAAACCCTTCAAAATATATAAGTTTCAATAAACAATTAATACTACAAGCTTCATTTAATTCAGGCACTGTTGTTGCATTTAAATGCAACTGTCAATGGAGTTCACATATATCCAAATGTACTGGTATAATTTTCCCTTGGGGGTCTGGCATAATTTGTTGAATTACCATAAAGCCAAACCTATGTTCCTGATGTACCGAAATATGCCTATATAACGCATTAGCAGATTTACACTGCTTGATATTAGCCAAATACTCATATATTCTTTCTCTAAATTTCCTAGAAGTTTTTCCAACATAGTATGCTGGACATTTTAAATATTTGGCTAAATACACCACATTTTTACTCTGACATATATGATTACCCTTTATTTTAATGAAGGTGTCCATAACTTTGAACTTATCACCAATAATAATATAGGGACATTGATTACAGCCACCACATTTAAAATTCCCTCTCCTTCTACTACATATTGTATAATCAAACAGTTACATTACCCCACCCCTTTCTAACATGTCCTTGAATGATTGATCTCTCTTATAAATGAATTTTGGGTAGTTACCTAATTTTTCTTTGGTCACCCCATCTAACATTAGCAAATTCCAATTTTTATTCACGACTTTGCAGAGTGATGCACTATCCAAATTATAGGTAAGAATAAAAGATAAGCTTAGATTCTGATTTTTCTGTACTAGGCTGCTATAAAGCACTACATTTTGGTGACCTAGAATACGCTGATAAATGCCATCTAATCTCTTTTCTAACTACCTCATCCTTGATTACCACTAAAAATCTAATGGGATAACCCCTTTTAATAAAAAGATCTAACACAAAATCCACTTCTTTAAAAAATTCCTTATCAATAGTTATCATCCAGGCTACCCTCACTAACTGTCCCTTCACAACTGACTTCTTTTGATGGTGAGGGTGCCAGCTAAATAAATTGAGGTACAAGTTTGAAAATGTGAATTTTCTATAAATTCTTGAAACAAATCTTTGTTCAGCATATTCCTTCATTCGTGAAGATCTGGTATTTGATCTTTATGTAACTAACTATGAAAATATTTTTTCTGAGGTGAATAATGTTTGTAACAACATTTTCTCACGTAAAATTTAAAAGTTAAAAAGAGATGCAGAAGATTACTCCTGTGCGAAAGTGTATCCTAAACCATCGGGTTACCATAGTACCAATTCTGGTTCTCATGAATCCAGTGCCAATATACTTATTTTCTGATTTAGTAGTTCTGATACAGTCCCATAGCATTCGGGACAAAAGTGCTTAACTTGTATTTTCTGCAATAAAATGTTGGCTTTACCTGCTGGTGTGTTCATCTTTACAAGTTTATTAGTCATTCGGTTCTCTTGTTGATACGTTATATTTTGCATGCAACCAGGAGGAAAAGAATATCCTCATGGATAAAGGAGAACATGTACATCCATAAAGAAAAAATACAGAAGGAAAGAGGAAGCAAGGGCCTCTTGGCCAGGAGGACAACAAAACCACAGTGACAACAGCCTGGAAATAGGGGAAGAATGGAGTTACCGAATACTGCAACAGTGAAGAGAAGGATATCTACTGTTATGGTAAGATTTTACAGGCATGTACTATGTCCTTCCATATCACTGTTTCAGTACTCTCTACATACGGAAGAGTACAACAGCTAAGAAAAAATCTGGAAAGAGAAAGGAATAGAAGAGTCCTCAACAAACCCATGCGGAATAACCCTGGCAAAATCTGCCCTGATGCTGGAAACAACACCCAATGTATAATGTTTATTGAAAGTAAGAAAAGAGGGCCAAGTAGCAGCCTCAAGAATGGAACTGGTGTCCAAACATTTGAAAAAAGCACCAGAGGAGGCAACCACCATAGTAGAATGTGCCTTTACAGAGGAAGAAAGACACCTGCAATGAAAGGAATAATAAACAGAAATGGCCTTAGAAATCCAGTATGAGATAGTTTGCTTGGAAACAGCCAAACCCAAAGTTCTGGGATGAAAAGAAACAAAAAGCTGTTCAGACTTATGAATTCAGTTTGTTTTATCCAAACAGTTCATTTGCTGTTAATGTAGATCTAAGGTGTGAAGAACCTTCCCACTAGCATACTGTGGACAAGGAAAAAAGGAAGGAAGGTGAATAGCCTCATTCAGGGACAACTCATTAACAACCTTATGCATAAAATAATGATTAGTCTGAATAGGCACCCTGTCTCTGTGAAAAAAAGAATTAAAAAAGGAGGAATAGCCACTAGAGCCTGAAGTTCAGACACTCTCTTTGCTGAAGTGAGAGCTAACACAAGAATAGTCTTCCAAGTACAAAGTTGCAAAGAAGCTGAACTAGCATGTTCAAAAAGAGTCTGAATCAAATTTTCAGATACAAAATTGAGGTCCTAGAAAGCTGGAATTGGCTTTCTGGGAGGCCTAATATGAAGGATGCCTTTAAGAAACTGCATGACCTCAAAAAGAGAGGCCAAAGGACGATTTAAGGGCAGACAAGCAGGAACTGCTGAAAGGTGAGTTTTAATTGAAGAATATGCTAACCCATCATGGAACAGATCACATAAATAGATAGGACAAAAGGAACCCTCACAAATAGGGGATCCTGATGGTGAGAGAGGCATCAGATAGAAAATCTCTTCCATTTGCATATGTACAATTTTCTAGTAGTGGATTTCATGGCCTCCTGCTAAACGTAGAACACATCTTCAGAAAAGAAGTGCTGAAGAGGAATCAAAACTCAGTCACCCACAGTGTCATTTGAAGAGTTGACTGGTGAGGATGGATAAGTGATCCTTTGCCTTGTGTGAGAGGATCTACCTGGTGAGGTAACTTGTGGTTATGGCTCCTGGCCAAGTGAGAAAGAAGAGGAAACCAATGCTGTCTGGGCCAAAAGGGTGTTACAAACAAGATTTTGTGAGAGTCTTGCCTGATTTGATGCAGAATTTGAGGCTAGAGAAATCCAAGGAAAAGACAGGGCATCCACTTTCTAAGCCAGATAATATGGTACTCTGGAACAGAAAAGAGAGAGTTCTCTGTTCAGATGGGTGGCAAAATGATCTACCTGAGGAATACCCCACCGAGAGATTACGTCCCGAAATACATCTCTGCAGCATACATTCATGAGCCTGTGTGCTGGACTTGGTCAATGAATCTGCCACTAGACTGAGATCTGAAGGAACGTAAACTGTCTGAAGAGTCACTTGACACTGGACAGCTATATCCCATGCTTAAAGAGCTAATCTGCAAGGAAGATAGGACCTTGTGCCCCCCTGCTTGTTGGCGTACCCCATCACAGTGGTATTGTCTGTGAAGAGTTTGAGGGGGGCCAGGATGGAAAAGGGGATGGAAAGCTTGCACAGCCAGAAACAGTGCTCTCATCTCTTTTATGCTGAAATTATCTAACCTCTGATGAGGAGGCTACAGACCCTGAACCTTTAAAGGGCCACAAAAGTCACCCCTGTTCCAAGTCCGAGGCATCCGTGTACAGTTCTTGACATGAAATTGGAGCCTGGAAGAGAAGCCCTGGATTGAGAGAAAGTTGTTGAATCCACCACTGAAATTTGAATTTGAAACAAGGAAGAAGAGGAACAGGGGACTCCAGAGGATGGCAGTGTAGAAGCTAAAATGATTTGAGGTACCACAGTAACATCCTCATATGGAGCCTGGCAAGAGGAAGCATGGGAATAGTGGAAGCCATAAACCCGAGAACCTGGAGAAACTCACTGGCCATAAAAAACAGGACAGACGAAGGAGAGGCTGGAAGAAGGTTGTCAGAAACAAAACCAATAGAGCAGGAAGAGAAACCAACATGGGAAGTGTCTGAAACCAGCACCCTAAGAAAATGTGATCCTGGGACGGTGTCAGAACAGATTTCTTGAGGTTTATGGTGAGCCCAAACTTTGCAAAAGATGAGTGGTAAAGTGGAGATCCTGCAACAGACTGCTGGAAGAGGGAACCTGAATGAAAATGTCGTCCAGCTAGGGGAAAAATCTGTATCCCTCAAAGTCTGCAAAAGGCAATGACAGGACAGGGCATTTGGTGAATACCCCTGGGGCAGTAGAAAGACCAAAGGACAGAATTAAAAATGAAGAACAAACGGGGAATGGGAATATGAAAGTAGGCATTTTTGAGGTCCAGGGAAACTAAGGCCTGGGGAAGAATAACAAGAGGAAACAAAGTCTGAAGAGACATAATTTGGATAGAAAGAACTTTGAGAAAGGTGTTGGGCAGAGAAAGGTTCAGAATGGGTCTCCAGATACCCTCCCTTTAAGGAACAAAAACATTCTGGAGTAAAACCCCATTCCCAATTGAGAGGGTGGAACAGGCTGAATGCAGCCCTGATCCAAAAGGGACTGCAAAACTAATGAAAAATGAGGAAGCTGTTCCCAAGGAGTCTGCGGAATGCCTGTGAAGGGGAGGAAGGTATTTCCAAACCATGAAATACCCCTGATGAATGACAGACAGCACCCAGGAGTCTGAGGTGCTCTGATACCAATCTGGAAGGGACAAAAAAAGGTGGAAAGACAGGGGGACCTGGCTGAGGGGAAGAAGAAGCCACATGTCAAAAGGAGACAGGCTTGACTTGAAAAGAAAACTTCTGAGACAAAGTAGTCTGAGTGTATTTAGCAGGAGGAATATGCCTAGATCCCTTCTTACCCTTAAGAGGTGAGTGAGACTGTCTGTGGACAAAGGTGGATGTAGAAGGGTAATTCCTCTGGAATTTAGGGATAGGAGAGATAAAATATGTTTGAGGTCCTACAAGGCCTTACTCTTATCCTGAAGGGACTTAAACAGGTCAGCAGCAGCTGTCCCAAAAAGATTTTTGCTGTTCGGGGTATCAAAAAGATTGGCTTTGATATCATCCGGTAAACCCCATAGACATAGCCAAAAATAACACCTCACCAAAAGCAGCAGTCCTGGAAGAGGTGGCAGCAGCAGCATCATAGCTTCATTTTATGGAGTCACAGGTGACCTGGGAAATGGATCCAAGGAGGGGAAGAGCAGAAGTGTCCCCCACAGAATCAGGAAGGTCAGAGAGTACAGAAACTATCTGAGAAAGAAGGGTTAAAACACATGTGGTTGTGGGGGTTTGGTAATTAATAGCCCTAAAAGACAAGGTGGCAGCAGTATATACTTTTTTACTCAACCTCTTCATAGCTCTACTATCCCTATCTGAGGGAAGGAGCTTAGTAGATGACAAAAATTTAGAACGTTTGTCAGATGAAACTGAAAACACTTGGGGATCAGCAGAAGAGTACTTATACAAAAACTTGCAATCCTCAGGCACATTATAGAAACTGCCAAGCTTCTTAGGACCCGGGGCTTAAGAATCAGGAGCCACATAAGCAGCAGAAAAGATGTCCAAAAGGTCTGCCAAAACAGGAGGGACAGCAGATGGCTTACGAGACTCCATCTGTAAAAGCTCATAATATCTTTTTTGCATGTCAGAGACATGGGAGCAATCCCAATTGAAGCACTCCATCTTATAAGCAATAGTATCCCCAAAGGATAATTCTTCCAAGGAGGAGTCTGGGCTCAAAGAATCCTCTTCCTCATAACTGTAGTTTAGAGGAGAAGGAATTTGAGAGGAGTAAGCAAGGGATTCCTCCCCAAAGTCAAAGTCCTCATCTGAGGAATGGAATTCCCTAGGCCTTTTAACAGGAGTGGAAGACCAAAGAGGAGCAGTGACACCCTTTTACGAGGCTTCAAGGCCATTAAAGCATTAAATAAACCTTGAATAAAATTCTACCATTCACATTGGAGATCATTAACAACAGGGGTAATCTGTTTGTTTTTTTTGTTTTTTTCTTGAGTGAGATGTCCACCCAAAAGACTCTTAGTGGTTCAGACACTTGACAAGATTCGATAATTGTAGCTGGGATCTCTTCCCTTACCAAAATCTGAAGAATTCCCCTCAACTCCTTGAAAATAATTAGCTGATGTTCCCCTCAATGTCCAGAATGGATGTCAGAAAAGCCTCTAAAGACAGGCAAGAGTTTGGATCAATGTCAGCCTCCAATAGTGTCATGGCAGAGGAATCTGAAGCAAGCACCAGCCTGTCTTCAGGGCCTTCACTAACTTCTAGGGAAACATCCAGGGAGGCTGGACAGCAACAGGATCAGGCCTAGCCTTTTTGGCCTTATTCTTGGCAGACAGCTGACACTATGGATGAGAGGATTCCATTACAGCACACTGGGCCAACAGCTTAAGTTGTTGCTTCTCAAGGTATATGGATCAAGAACATAAGTGACTACAAAGGGTCTTAAGGACAAACGCCTGACAGATGAAGAACTACTTATGGTCGTCGGAAGGGCCTAAGCAAAAAAGACACTGGAAATGACTGTCTGTTTTTGGGAAATCTGTCTCCCACACTGACATTTCCCCTTCTTGAATTGCATGAACGCAAATACAATACAAAAAAGAAAAGAGGTAGAGAAGAAACCCTAGCAGAACACATAGAAGAAGACATCCTGGTAACCAGCACAGCAGAAAGGCATTCAGACCGACATTGGACAATGGTGTTCGGACTAGCAGCAAAGAAGTTATGAGTGTTTGTTCCATACATCATCTTTATGTCCTACTCTTCACAGAGTGTGCATACATGTGACATATGGCACCTATAAAATCTAAAGACTTTGGTATACTGGCCTGATGTTGGCCTATTCTTGGCAGGAGATCCCTTATGTAAAGAGCACTGCAACAGTAATATGGAAGTACATTGAGTGTTATAATGAATGTATTACTACACTTTTTTTGTGAGGTAAAATACAGTTTGGACTGTTACATGTTAATTTCACTTATGCTTTATGGCAATTTGTATCCATTTGAAGCAGGGTATGGCATTTTTCTATGATTTCACAAATAAGGTATCTGAAATGTACATTACTGCTGGTGAAGAAAGAAATCATATTTTGAATTATACCATGACCCCCCATTAATATTCCAAAATGTGCAGGCTGATTGGTCAGCGTGCATGTTGTAAATCGACTTATACTAATGGAAAAAGGTCCGGTCGCCCGGACTTTTTCCATTAGTATAAGTCTTTTTTAAAACACTGTCTCGCTATGATAAAGGAGTTTAACATAGCAAGACAGGTTTAAAAAAAACAACGGAGATCTCCGTTGCTTTTTTAAAGCTGTCTCGCTATGTTAAACTCCTTTAACATAGCGAGACGGTGTGTAAAAAGCAACGGAGATCTTGCTTTCTCTGTTGCTTTTTTTTTAAACCTGTCTCGCTATGTTAAACCCATTTAACATAGCGAAACAGTTTGTAAAAAGCAACAGAGATCTTGCTTTCTCCGCTTAAATGGGTTTAACATAGCGAGACAGCTTTAAAATAAGCAACGGAGATTCTCCGTTGCTGTTTTTAAAGCTGTCTCGCTATGTTAAACCTATTTAACATAGCGAAACAGTAAAAAACAATGGAGATCTTACTTTCTCCGTTGCTTTTGCCCACAGCTCTGATGTAGGCATACGCATGCCAAGTACATCAGAACTGCTGCAGAATACCAGACAGTCTGCTGCGGAAGGGCAGCAAGGAGGCATTATACAATGCCATTATTTAAGAAAAGTAATTATTTTTTTAAATAATGTCATTGTATAATAGCAATAACCCACTTCTGGGTGTGGGTAATGCTGGATTTACCCACGGTTGGCTTTGCCCTCGTGACCAAACCATGCCAACCGTGGGTAAATCCAGCATTACCCACACCCAGGCATTGGTTATTGCTATAATAGATCTGTTTGAATTCTTCAAGGATTCCGATGAATGAGTTACCAAAAAACAGCAAAGCTAATGATTTTGTGTATTTTTTGCAGCTGTTTTTTTTTTTCATTTTATGCAGAAGGCATTTTTTTTTATTTTACCTTCCATATTCCAAAGCACACAAATCATTAGGTGTTCTGCACTTGTTTTCTTGTAAGGTTTTACTCTGTGGTAGGTAAATTATTTACATTACCTTTGCTAAAACATTTTATATTTTTACTTTTGTTGAAACATTTTATATTTTTACTTAACTGCCTATCCTGGAATATTTAACTCCATACTAAGCTGAAGTTACGTACGTTATTATGGAGAAATGTCAAACTAAGGCTATGCTACCCTTGATATTTTTGAGGAAGGATAGCTATAGCCTTAGGTAGGGCATTTACAGGATTTTTTACCCTGCCCTCAAAGAAGAAGACAGAGTTCATGCCACATGGTATGTGAACAGATGAACAGAAAAAGCAGATTATGAACCCAAGCAATTGGCAAAAGATGTGATTTTGTCTATAATTTAATTGTTTCCAGAGTCATCTGCAGGACTGCCAATGTTGAGGTAAACAAAAGGACCTTTCTGAGATAGGGTGATATCAAAGTGGGCCTTTTCTCTCAATGAGCACAGTTTTGCCAATAAACAGCACTGTCATGGTCTAGGAAGATACTGTCCAAGAAAAAAAATCTTCTGATGACTAGTTAGTTTAGCAGAGACATTCACCTTTGGGCTCTGAAGTTAAGACTCAATACAACATGAAAGCAGCAATAGTGACTAGTATACTGCCTATAGCTATAGGTGCCTTGCCTTAGGCCTGTACAGGTGATTATAATGTGCCCCTCCAAAACAGTGTTTTCAAAAAAAGAGCTTTCTTTATGTAACCCACACATCCATCTCTGAAACAATGAATCTATTAATTGATTACTGTCTTAATTATGAAAAAAAAAAGATTAATGAAACATCAGAAAGATTAATCTAGTTCAACAATCTAGAATCAATGCTTCTAAACAGTTATGTTACTGCAGTCCCATCCTTGAATACAACAGTACATATCAGTACATCAAATTAACAAAAAAATGCAAATAAAAACAATGCATAACAAACTGGCTTATATTTTTGCATGTTACTAACTCAAATATAGGTTCATAGGTGTTTACTAGGTTAACGACCACAAGGGCCTTTTTAAGCTAAGCCATGCATCCCAAATCTCTGACAAGTTCTGATACCCTTGATAAGTGTAAGCAGGGACTTAGGAGATGAAACATTTACAGGTTGACTGTGTCCATTAGAGACATAGGTGTCAAACCAGGGATGAAATTCCTGTTACCCATCCAATTGTCCAGATTGCACTTGAATCTGGTTAGGGAGGGACTCTGCTTCACATGGATGGGGAGACTGTTCCAGAGACGAGATAATCTCTGGGATACATACCTGTCTCTCCAGCAGGTCCTATTTATAGTACAGGCAAGGTTCAAGTCCTTAGAAAGGGTAATTCTGGTGCTGTCTGTTTTGTGGATATGCAGGCGGTCCAAAGTGGGGTCTGACAATGCCCTGTATGTCAGGCATACATCTTCACTTAAAAGCCTGTAAGAGACAGAATACCGCCTTGAGGCGGTCTGCATAGGACATTTTACTTAAGCCCTGTATTCTTTTAGTGAGGAACCTCTGTGAACATTCCAGTTGTTGGATATGTTTGGTTAGGTACACACAAAAGGGGGCATTATACTCAATGACAGATCTGATGAATATTTTGGTTTTAAAGAGAATTGGCAATTTATTCTATTTTTATATGCAACACTAATAAAACCTTTCAATTCTAAACCCTTCTAAAATCAACAAGCCCTCATAGTCCCGCCCCTCTTCTATATGGTCTAAAGATCTTGTACCTTCTTACATTTTGTAGTAAAATAGGTTGTTGTTGTGTCTTCCGGCTTTTCCCGGTTAGGGGTCGCCACAGCGGAACTCTGGTCTGCTAATGATTGTTAGCTGATTTTTACGTGCCGAGTTACCAGCCCTGACACACAACCTTCAAAGAAGGTACGCCCATTCACGCATGTCTCCACGCAGAAGACACTCTAGCTGAGAATCGAATCAGACAGCGTCTTACTGTGAGGCGACAATGCTACCACAGCACCAAATATGGTAACCATTTGAAATGCTGGGATCCACTACAGCAAGTCCCGAAACATGGAGAATGAATGGTTCAAAAAAATGGACTTACATATACTAAGTCTGAGATGGCCATTTCTCAAACTATTCCCTATTCTCCAAAGTATGGTGATCTCACAGTTGGTATATTTAAATTCAGGAGGTGGGGGGGTTATCCCCTGGAAAAAAAGAAGTTTAAAAGAGAAGAGCAATGTTTGAGATTCACTCTTCTCCTGTAGTTTTGGTCTTGTTTTGGCACTTGCCATTTTAAGTGCCAACATTTCAATTAGAAGCTGTAAATACATGCAGGAAATCACAGATTACTATATATATAGCAACAGCGCGTTTTTCTCACTGATATAACTGACATATATTTTTTTTCTAAATGCCTCTTGAAATTTGTACTTTTTTGTTTGCTCAGCAATCTGTATCACAATTGCACAATAAAATGCATGCTACAGTAAAACTGAGATAACCGGCATATGTGTCATTAGTACATGCTTTGCTGGTTCTTTGATGAAGCAATAGCCCTCACTTCAAACACATTTAAGAATAATGCAGTGTCTTCCCCATAAATAATTAATGCATTTATGTCTACTACAACTCATGTTACTCTCTTCCTATTACATGTACAGCTGGATTTATCTCCAACATATCTCAAACGTATAATCAAAAATAACAAATAACCACTTATGTTTGCAATCATAGGATCATAGGAGGTTAACTAGGCTATTGACCCGGAGGTCATTTCAACCCTAGCCTTTTCATTCCAATCTAATACCAATGATAATCTAGT
Source organism: Protopterus annectens (assembly GCF_019279795.1). Lineage (NCBI taxonomy): Eukaryota > Metazoa > Chordata > Ceratodontiformes > Protopteridae > Protopterus > Protopterus annectens. Next base: position 743,348,424 of record NC_056730.1, on the reverse strand, counting down.
CAATGCTCAGGACTATGTTTAGTAATGACTGCCCATGTCCAGGAGGGTTGTAAGCACTATCCCTGGTAAAAATGTATGGTGCCCCAACCATTCGTCCAGGTTCCTTTTGAACAGTGTCATAGAGGTGCTCTGCTTCACATGAACTGGCAGTCTATTCCAAAGACACTGCCGTCACTGGGAGACAAATCTGTCCCTCTAGCACATCCTATTCAGCTCGCAGGCCATATTTAGGTCCCTGGAATAGGTGTCAGTAGTCCTGTTTGATTTACAGATGTGCAGCAAATTCAATAGGTTTGGGTGAGAGATTGCTCTGTAAGTCAGGCATAAGTCTCCCCTAAGAAGTCTGTATGATACGGAGTATAGTGAAAGGGACTTTAGTCGGTCTGTGTAAGGCACATACTGGAGTCCCTTGATCTTCTTAGTTAGAAACCTCTGAGGTCTCTCTAATTGCTGTAAATGCTTTATACAGTACATGCCAAAAGTGGCATTATACTCAATTATGGGCCTGATTAATGATGAGTATAGAGGGGTTATAACTTCCTTTGCTCTAGAGGTGATGCCTTTGCTAATCAAGTGTTGTACGTTAAAATCACAGTCTACTTGTGATTCCAGATCCCTTACCACTTCATAGGTTCTTAGGATATTGGTGTTAATTCGATAGTGTGAAGGGACATTATTTTTACTGAAGGGAATGATGATGCATTTCAGTTTGAGACTGTGACTAAGACACCAGCTGTTCGATTGCATAAGACCCTCTTGAAGTATACTGATATCATTTGGGGATTCAATAATTCACCCAGTTTGCAGTTGTCCACAAACTTGGTCAGCCACAGTCCCTTAGTTTTGGCCTGAACTTCTGAGAAGTACATACTGAACAGTAGGGGGCCCAGCACTGATCATTATGGAACCCCACTGGTGGCAGATCTGCTGGTTGATGTGGAGTCATCCACTTTGAAAGTACGTGACTGGTTTGTGAGTCAGTTGGCAACCCATCTTAAAACAAAGGGGTTTACATTAATTTTGCTAAGTTTATCGGTAATGCCCAAGTGTGGGATTGTGTTGAAGGCCTTGGCCAAGTTGAGGTGTGCTGTATGCACAGATTTGTCCTTGTTAACGACTCTAATCACAATTTCAAAGAAATCCACCAGGTTTAACAGGCAGGATCTGCCCTTGATTAAGCCAAATTGGGTCAAATCCAAGGTTTGGAGGTCACCTATGTCTTTAATTATGAGGTCCATGATGATACATTCCATAGCCTTATAGATGACGCTGGTCAGACTTATGGGTCTATAATTCCCTGGGTCTGTTGCTAAGCCACCTTTGTGGAGAGGAATAACTGTTGCTGTTCTCAGCTCCACATTAACATAGCCTGTGGTTAAGGCTGTGATTGAACAGGGGACTTAATGGTGATGCTAGGTCATGTTTTAGTTGATTTAAAGACAGCCTGGGATGCCATCTGGCCCCATACAGGCAGCATTTTTCCCTTGGACAAGGTTTTACTGACCTGCTCTTTGGATATGAAGGGTGGGAGGGAGCTAAGGGCAAGGTTTGTGCTAAGTGTTGAGGGGATAAAGGAGTGAAATTTTTTCCAAATCTGTCTGCCAGCAGGTTTGCTATCTCTGTGGGATCAGTGAGTGTGATACCGTTAGTCACTAGCTTGCACATGTTTGGGTCCTACCTTTTACGTTGTGTACATAGCTGTAAAAGGCCTTATGGTTATCCTTAGCTGTGATTGCAAGTTAATCTCAAAGTTACCCTTAGAGGATTTGACAAGTTGTCTAACCTGTTGAGGCTGAGGAGGGTGCTTTTCCATTGTTGTGGCCTCACCTTAGTTTTCTTTGACAGCAACTTTTTGCATTTGTGCATTTTGCATTTTTCCTAATCATCGGAAAGTACAGCTACTGTCCTGCCCTCCTGCCTGGTCGCATCTCCTTGCCTCTAGATAGCCCCCTATGCTAACTGCTCACCGCGTGGCACCCAGGCTATCGTCGCTGAACTGACGGACTCCCTCCTAGTGCGAATGCACAGACCAGTCTCCAATTAACTGTAAATCAAGTGTAAACACCCAAAGTGACTCAGGGTAAAATATACACCCTAGCTAAAGTTTCTTAGTTTGGAAGCATTCTGTTGGCAGGAATCAGACAGTATCTGCTCTAAAAATCAGGCTCTGTTACTAAACTGCTAAAATTATGTCCAGCAAAAACGGCAAGCTGAAACTATAGCCGGTTACCTTTAAGACCCAGGAAAACTCCTTGTGGTGTATTCCCTGACGTCAGAGAAGTTACATTACACCCCAGTAGTTTTCCGCCATTATTTTCCTAATCATCGGAAAGTACAGCTACTGTCCTGCCCTCCTGCCCGGTCGCATCTCCTTGCCTCTAGACAGCCCCCTATGCTAACTGCTCACCGCGTGGCACCCAGGCTATCGTCGCTGAACTGACGGACTCCCTCCTAGTGCGAATGCACAGACCAGTCTCCAATTAACTGTAAATCAAGTGTAAACACCCAAAGTGACTCAGGATAGCCCCCTATGCTAACTGCTCACCGCGTGGCACCCAGGCTATCGTCGCTGAACTGACGGACTCCCTCCTAGTGCGAATGCACAGACCAGTCTCCAATTAACTGTAAATCAAGTGTAAACCCCAAAGTGACTCAGGGTAAAATATACACCCTAGCTAAAGTTTCTTAGTTTGGAAGCGTTCCGTTGGCAGGAATCAGACAGTATCTGCTCTAAAAATCAGGCTCTGTTACTAAACTGCTAAAATTATGTCCAGCAAAAACGGCAAGCTGAAACTATAGCCGGTTACCTTTAAGACCCAGGAAAACTCCTTGTGGTGTATTCCCTGACGTCAGAGAAGTTACATTACACCCCAGTAGTTTTCTGCCATTATTTTCCTAATCATCGGAAAGTACAGCTACTGTCCTGCCCTCCTGCCCGGTCGCATCTCCTTGCCTCTAGGTATGTACTAACCTATTTAAACAAAGATAACATTGAAATATTGTTATTTCCTGCAATGTATCCAGTGTACTGCTTAGCGTGAGTGTTTGCTTTCCATTCACGCACATACTGAAGGGTTGAATGTACTGTTGGCGTTGTATAGCGTCGCTCTAATGTCAGACAATTTGTATTTAAAACAGGAAAAACTTCAGTCTGTTCGTTTTTAGCTAGCCTACAAGAAATTGCTTAGCGTAATTGTTTATTAGACTACTATGGTAATACTGTAGTGTTTGATTGTACTGTTGGCTTCACACAGCGTCGTATATTTCACAGTCAATGTGTAGATGGTAAAGTCTTATTAGCTAGTAGGTACGCATACAAAGTTTACTGTGCTGTGTTACTTGTTGAAAGGGGGTGCTTTGTAATTGTTCCACTTAAAAGTTAACTACTTCTGTAATGACTCTACAATGTGCAATATCTGAATCTCATTAACCTCAGAACACCATATACTGTGTTGCTAAAGCCACTGTCTCTCTCCCTTATCTCATCATAGATAGCCCCCTATGCTAACTGCTCACCGCGTGGCACCCAGGCTATCGTCGCTGAACTGACGGACTCCCTCCTAGTGCGAATGCACAGACCAGTCTCCAATTAACTGTAAATCAAGTGTAAACCCCAAAGTGACTCAGGGTAAAATATACACCCTAGCTAAAGTTTCTTAGTTTGGAAGCGTTCCGTTGGCAGGAATCAGACAGTATCTGCTCTAAAAATCAGGCTCTGTTACTAAACTGCTAAAATTATGTCCAGCAAAAACGGCAAGCTGAAACTATAGCCGGTTACCTTTAAGACCCAGGAAAACTCCTTGTGGTGTATTCCCTGACGTCAGAGAAGTTACATTACACCCCAGTAGTTTTCTGCCATTATTTTCCTAATCATCGGAAAGTACAGCTACTGTCCTGCCCTCCTGCCCGGTCGCATCTCCTTGCCTCTAGGTATGTACTAACCTATTTAAACTAAGATAACATTGAAATATTGTTATTTCCTGCAATGTATCCAGTGTACTGCTTAGCGTGAGTGTTTGCTTTCCATTCACGCACATACTGAAGGGTTGAATGTACTGTTGGCATTGTATAGCATCGCTCTAATGTCAGACAATTTGTATTTAAAACAGGAAAAACTTCAGTCTGTTCGTTTTTAGCTAGCCTACAAGAAATTGCTTAGCGTAATTGTTTATTAGACTGCTATGGTAATACTGTAGTGTTTGATTGTACTGTTGGCTTCATACAGCGTTGTATATTTCACAGTCAATGTGTAGATGGTAAAGTCTTATTAGCTAGTAGGTACGCATACAAAGTTTACTGTGCTGTGTTACCTGTTGAAAGGGGTTGCTTTGTAATTGTTCCACTTAAAAGTTGACTACTTCTGTAATGACTCTACAATGTGCAATGTCTGAATCTCATTAACCTCAGAACACCATATACTGTGTTGCTAAAGCCACTGTCTCTCTCCCTTATCTCATCATAGATAGCCCCCTATGCTAACTGCTCACCGCGTGGCACCCAGGCTATCGTCGCTGAACTGACGGACTCCCTCCTAGTGAGAATGCACAGACCAGTCTCCAATTAACTGTAAATCAAGTGTAAACCCCAAAGTGACTCAGGGTAAAATATACACCCTAGCTAAAGTTTCTTAGTTTGGAAGCGTTCCGTTGGCAGGAATCAGACAGTATCTGCTCTAAAAATCAGGCTCTGTTACTAAACTGCTAAAATTATGTCCAGCAAAAACAGCAAGCTGAAACTATAGCCGGTTACCTTTAAGACCCAGGAAAACTTGTGGTGTATTCCCCACTCCGCTTCGCCCTCGCTACGCTCGGGCTTGCTCCGCGCCCCACCCTGCCCCTTTATCCCACCTGCCCCCACTGCCTCTACATTTATAAGGTCGCCTAGCCCATCCCACTTGTCACCGACCAATCACAACTGTCCCTCACTCTGACACTTCTCCCTCCCATTTTTCTGACTTTCAACATTACCAAGGTTACTCTCCTTGTCCTCCCACCCACCAACCTCTTTACATTAACACTCTGTCACTTCCCCCTCCCACATCCTGCCCTCCTATTCTACCAAGGAAATTCTCCTAGTCCTCTACACCCACCAGCCTCTCACCATATCATGGATAGAAATTCATATACTATCCTCCCCTTCATAGTACTACTCCTTCTTATTCCTTATCTTCTAACCAGATATGAAACTCCAGCCCTATCAGGAGCTCACCTCCCCAGGGGTCACACCTCCCTACATTCTTACCATCCCTCCAATCTTATCCCTCCCTCTCTCTACCCTGCTAATAACCCAACCTCCAAGAGAATACATCCCACCCTCTGCCACCCTAAGGCAACTATAACTAAAGCTAATCTTAAATTACTAATTAAACTCCAAAAACTACTAGACCACTTGAAAAAATGTATTACAAAAGATGGTGGCATCCACCCCAACCCAGGTCCTAACACTGTCCCAGGCCCTAACTGCCTGAAATCCGCCGGAAGCCCTGCTGGCTCCCTCCTTATGTTCCACCTCAATCTAAGAAGCATTCATAACAAGGTTCACAACTTACATGCTATGCTAGCTACCCATTCCCCTGACATGTGTCTATCGGAAACATGGCTCAAACCTAGCACTAAGGACGAAGAAATTATCCCACCTGGGTATAACATCCTTAGGGCCGATCGGACAACTAGAAAGGGCGGGGGAATAGCTGTCATGTTCAAGAATTCATTGAATATCATAATGAATCCACTCCAACCTCCCAAAGTCTCTAACCTAGAACTGATTGCCCTAAAGCTATGCCTAAACAGCCAAAAATCAATCTTATCAATCTTATAGTAATCTATATACCACCAGGCAAAAACTTAGAAAACCTACAACAAACTCTTAGCTGGTTTGCCACCAACTACCCTCAAGAAACCATAGTACTAGGGGACTTCAACATTGACTGGTCCCTCTGCTCCGTGCACTTAAATCCTCACCCCATCAACCTACATGGTTTCTCCCAAAATATTCTATCTCCCACTAGAATTGGAAATGCTCAACAAAAAGAGAGTATCATTGACTGGATTCTTACTAACAAAGGTACAAGTAACTATACCACAGGGACCCTTCCCAATGACCTTAGTGACCACCTTATTACCTTTATTATAAAACATAAATGTCCACCTACTAACCCCCCCCCCCCCCAACCAGACTAGTTAGAAATAGTAAGAAATTTGTCCCAGAACAATTTCTTGCAGACCTCAAATCATGTAATTGGTCCATCCTAAAAACTTTACCCCTAGATGAGAGTGTGTCATACTTTAATGACACATTCCCCAAGATACTTGACTCCCATGCCCCAAAACGACTAATCAGAACTAAGGAACGAATTGCACCTTGGCTAACAAGAGATACTAAAACCAAAATTAAACTCAGAGACCAGGCCTGGAACAAATGGAGAGCTACTAAAACTCCCCTAGATCGCACCAAGTTCCTACAGCTTAGAAACTCAACAAAAGCAGCCACTACTTCAGATAAAAAACAATATTTCTGTCACCTCCAGGATAAACACCAGCATAACCCTAAAAAATTTTGGGCTGGATTCAATAACCTCCTTCATCCAGGCAAATCTACCAACCCCACCCCTGAGAAACTCATAGTGAAAGATCCAGAAGAAATAGCCAACACCTTTAACTCTTTTTTTACCGAGACCATTCAGTCCCTAGCCAGTCAGCTTACCTCTACTCCCTCACCTGTAACCTTAACTAAAGACCCTACTCACCCCTCCTTTAACTTACAACCAACATCTACCTCCTATATTCGTACTCTCTTGAAAAAACTCAAACCAACCACCCTAGCGGCTGACCAACTCCCAGCCGAATACTTACAAATAGCATCTGATGTCATAGCATATCCCGTTTCAATCCTGATTAACCGAACCATAACTGAAGCTACCATTCCCTCAATTTGGAAAATCTCTTATATCATCCCTCTCCACAAAGGAGGGACCTCCACGGACACATCCAACTATAGACCCATAGCAATACTGTCTCCACTAGCCAAAATTATGGAACGTTGTGTGCACAAACAACTCATAAGCCACCTTACCCTTAATAGCCTTTTGTCTAACACCCAGCATGGTTTTCGCCCACATCACAGCACAACCACTGCTCTTCTCTCCTTTGTTGACTCAGTCAATTACAACCGAAATAATAAATTAATATCCTCCGCTCTCTTTCTTGACCTATTGAAAGCCTTCGACATGGTCAATCACCAGCAGCTACTCCATACCCTGGAAACCCTTCATCTTAGCAATTTTACCATAAGTTGGTTTAATGCTTACCTCTCTGGTAGAAAACAAGCTGTTCAGTGGCAAAACAGGCTATCGGACCTACTCCCCAATAATATTGGTGTTCCCCAGGGCTCTATTCTCGGTCCCCTTCTCTTCTCTGTCTTTATAAATGATCTTCACTCAGTCATTCCCAAAGCCACCTGCGTTCAATATGCAGATGACTCCACCCTGATCTGCTCTGACGTCTCTCTTGCAAAACTCCAAGCTACAACCCAAAACTGCTTTACCATAGTAGAAAAATGGTTCTCAGAATTAAAACTCTTACTTAACCCAACCAAAACCAAGTTACTACTATTTTTCCCCACTCTAGCTACCTCCCAAGGAAAAGAACCTCCAAATGCCAATATCCCAACCTTCCATGTGTCTTCCACCAATGGCACCATTATAGAACCTGTCTCCCACACCAAACTACTAGGTGTGACCATTGACCACAAGCTTAAATTTGATACACACGTTAGCCTGACCATTAAGTCGGTAAACAAGAAACTCGGGTCCATGTATAGAATAAAGAACTTCTTAACCCCACACACCAAACTAACTATCGCTCGCACCCACCTCCTCTCCACCCTCCTATATGCCTCCCCGATACTTTCCTTCCTTAACAAGAGAGAGATCAATAAACTCTCTACAGCCTATAACCATATAGCCAGATTTATAACGGGAATGCCTTATCGAACCCATCACTGCCTAAACCTAAGGACACTTGAATGGTTAGAATTGCCCAATATTCTCAAACTCAATCAACTCACTGAGGCATTTAAAATAATCAACCAACCAGACAAAACCCCCTCACTGAGTAGAATACTTACTCCCTACTCCAACCTTACGTGCCTCAGATCATTTAAAAGTCTCCAGGTACAGACCATCAAATCTAACAACTCGGGAGGTGAAGCTCTCTATGCCAATTCCATTGGAAAATCCTGGAATTCCCTCCCAAACAACCTAAGACTCATGACCTCTCTTAATCAATTCAAAAATCACCTCAAAGAATTCCTTAAGTCCCACTGGCTATGCCCCTGCTCTAAACCAGACTAACATCAAATGTTCAGGACCACCTAAGCCTCTACCCAACCCAGAGTGATCTTTCTCCCCTTTAGGTTTCACAATGTAACCATGTTAGACTAACTACATAAGTTTTGTACCTGTTTTAAACAGTATGTAAAGCCAATTGTTTTTTTTATATTCTTATGTTAATTTACATTTACTTATGCTTGCATATTATATGTACCTTTTTTTCTGCTGGAGCTTTTCTCCCCGGGCCTCTACTGAAAAAGGACATGTATCCAGCTAGACTAGCCCGGTCAACAAAAGTAAAATAAATAAAAATAAAATAAATAAAAATTTGTTGTAAAGTTTGTTGATGCTGGATGTCCACCAGGGCAGTTTATTTTTTACTTGGGGCTTTGATTCTCTCTGGAACAGCTGAGTCTATACACTTACACAAATGATTGTACAGGGCTTTAGTGTAAGCTTTGGTGTAGTTACCACTTCCAGCTGGGGGTGGGGCTTGGAATGTTTTTATACTTTCCCCTAGCACGGTATGGTTTTGCCTTGGTGAAATTCTTTTTGTCTAAATTCACCCTTTGTGAGTCCTGGTGTTAGTGCCAGTTCGAAAGCGACTGATTTGTGGTCAGAGTTTACTAATGAGGGTCCGACAGTTGCAGTGGTGCATCTGTTTGTCATGTTAGTAAGAAACAGATCTAGTATGTTTGTTCCTCTTGTTGAGGTTTGAACAGTTTGTTCCAGGGCATTTGAGTTAACAAAGTCAAGGAACGTTTGTGTTAGCAAGTTAGGTTAGAATAGCTTTCCCAGTTGATGGTGAGATAATTGAAATCCCACATGACCAGAGTATTTGGCAATATTTGGATTGACTCCAGTTAGGTCAGGTAGGCCTCATGCACATCATGATTCTTGGAGGGGGATCTATAACTAGCTATGACTTGAATGGGGGTCTTGCCCACAGTAATCTTAACTTGGAGTAACTCCATGAAGTTGTCCGGTCTAACTAGTTAGGAGGTGACTTTATCTCTACTATAGCTCGAAACACCATCTCCTTTGGTTCTCACATTTGGTTTGTGGTCTGAAGGTGTGGAAGACATTGTAGCCTTGCAAGGCTGGGATACTCTCGGAGGCCTTGAACCAGGTTTCTTTAACTGCATAGGCATCTACATCCTCCAGTGATAGGAGTGTTTCCAGGGTTTGCAGTTTTTGGTTTAGGCTCCTAGTGTTTAGAAGCACAACCCTTATTTTGTTATGATTTGCAATTTTCACATCAGCAATTTTGCTTTTGAGACCTTACCTAAAAAAGGCACTATGGGGGAGGCAAGAGCCTTTGCCAACAGCCAAAAGCCTAGTGGTGCCAGGTGCAAACAGTCTCTGGCAAAGCAGCGAGGTTTGTCGACCATGTCATCCCAGGCTGACAGAAACTGGATCCCCTTTGAATGACACTAAAGGCTAAGCCAATTATTGAAATTGATAATTTTTGTTTATACTGTGGCATCATTCTATGTGAGGATAATATGCTGCTCAACGCTAGGGACATACCTGCCTGGGACACATACTCAGAGAGCTCAGTCATGTGATCATGTGATGTTCAACAAAGTTATGGCAATCCACTACAAAGCAATACAATATATATTTCTACTTCTATTACATTGTTCACCTCATCAAGAACATAGGCTTTATTTATTTACTTGAATATAATAATGTGAAGTGCAATGATCCAGTCTGGATGTTTTCTGGTCATCACCAGGTTGATACTTACAGTAAATATGGAAAACTGGCGAAAATGCTTAGGAAAGTCCCTTTATCTCTGGTAAGAAAGCCCAATGAGCTCAGCAATGTTGAGGTCATGCTCAGAAAAAAAACAGGTGATGAAAGCAACAGAAAGCGTGAAGGCAACCTGTTAAGCAGAGATCTTATGTTGTAAGCTGACAGTATGGAGGAGTCAAAGATTTTGGTTGATACAGTTAAAACCTAAGGTGGGAAAGGGCAAAACATAGCATTAATCTGTTGGAGAACTTGTTCTAGTTAGAGAAACAAAGATGGAACACACAACACCACCACAAGTAAACAGTATGGAAGAAGTAAAACATGCTAACTAGTCAAAGACCAGAAAGTCTAATCAATGTTTAAAGCAGGAAGTTATATTAGAGCTGAGGTAAACTCAGAGAGAAAGTGGACGAAATGTAAGGAGATGGAAGGATGCCAAATGGACTAGATAAACTCTAACTCTACCATAACATCTGGTACTGAGGGACAGTATCTGGAGTTAAAACTGCAGGAACTGCTGCTGCACAAAAGATGAATGACTGTAACAAGGTGGCTCAGTGGTTAAAATCTCTGCCTCACACCTACATTGCCTGGGTTCAATCATGACTTCCAGACACTATATGTGGAGTCTATGTACTCCGTCCCTGTTCACATGGGTCTTCTAAGGGTATGCTGGTTTCCTCCTAAACACATCTTGATTGACTGGATAACAGAAATTGCATGTTTATGCTGTATCTTGACCTTGCAACCTGGGCCATGGCTGAAAAGTGTCTGTGATGACATTCAGTTAACACAATAATTTAAAAAAGTGAAGAGACATTAGCTGATAAAAACCTGTGTATAGAATCAATGCTGCAAGACTTAATATACAAGGGGCTTGAAAATGTTCCCATTAAGATAATTCTTCCATTACAGAATATTATACTAGGTCTTTTTTTAAAACAAATCTTTAATGTTTCAGTTTTCAAAGTACTTTAATTGCAATACATGTTAGAATTAAACAGATCAGTAAGCAGTGTCATGAAACCAACCAAAGCAAAATAAATTAAAAATGTATATGGAAGACAAATGTTTAGCTTAAAATGTGACACAAAGGTTCCTTTTAAAAATTCTTTGGGTCTTTTTGATGGCACTTACATATTTAAGCATAATGGTTATGAAGTGCACTATATTTGGGTACACTGGCTTTGATCATGGCATTTAATGCTTATTTTATAACACACTCCCTAAGGTTTTACTTGAGAAGTTCATTAAAATGGGATGCAACAAAGTTAAATACCACACAATTAATACTGGTAACATTAACAGGTTGGCAAAAACAAATAAATAAATCAGTAAATTAATAATACAGGCTACTGTTTGAAGTTACAGCAGGTAAATGTTTTAAAATTATACTTACTGGTAAAGATTTGTCAGAGGTGATGTCACAATGGCTAGAGCAGTTAACAGGCTATTGCAATGGCTATGAATCATGAAGATGCAGCGGCCCGTGTCTTCATTTGGCTGTAGAAGAGTGTGTGGTGAACTGCACACTGACCAGAGCAGACTTTCAGTATAGAGCAGAATGGCAGTGATATCAGCTCTAATTAAAAAAAAAGTATCAGAGAATTTTTGTGTTATCATACAAGATAAACAGCTTTACTTACTGTAAAATACTTTGTAAATTTCTCTTACTGTTTGTTTTACCACTAAATACATTACATAAGGCCATTGCAATATTAAATGGAAAGCATAGTTTAAACTGTAGTACATTGATGAGTCCTAGAAAAGTATTTTACACCAAGTAATAAATCAAAATATCTCAAGAAGGAAACCATTTGTTAGAAAATCTAAGTGAACCTTCTGTCAGAGATGGCACTTAAGTTCTACTGATGAGTATTTAACAATTAGAAGAAGGACAAAATGATCAATAGGCACATAGAGATCTGTTAATATGGAAAGTAATTATATTTTTTATGTGCTTTTAGTAACTGTAGGTACACTAGATAAGAACTGCTTATTATCAGTATGACACAGGAAAGAAGTGGCATTCACCGAAGATCTCAAAACGTAGAAAGACACATTAATAAGTGATCATGGCCTGAACACTGAAATATTACTGACACATTGGTCAGATTTGAAAATACAAAGGTTGTTGTGCAAAGTAACTCTGCTCTGATGTCCACATTGTCCTGATACTATCACAGAGGTATGCTCCAAACCTGTATACTGAGGTGGAGGACAGAGGAACCTCGGGCCAAATGTGAATGCTATGCCAGCACAACACAGAGTCACAGATAAAGTGATTCTGTAACATAATGTTTTGAACCACATTACCAATACAAGACATATTGCAATCAGTGTCATGCAAGTTCTGAATGTCAACTGTATTGAATCAACCAATCACCTGACCATGGCATGCACATTGAGTGAGCTGAGGCACAGTATTATTATGTGGACTATAAGACAGGATCACAGACATGGATCCAGAACTGTAGCTAACACCAGGAAATCGGGCACTGCTGGCAATATCAATATCCTTGGGAAGGGTATATGTTTCCCCACACATGGTCATTAGTTCTGGTTAGACAATCACAGTTCACTACAACACTGAGAGAAGGAATAAGGTGAACAGTGGTCTACATATAAAACCTATAATGGACATGATAGCAACAGCAGTACAACAAAAATAAAGACAGTATGTTATCAGCCACCTACAACATGGTGATAGCATGTAGCAACCCAACATTTCACACTAGACACATCATACTAGGCTATAGAATATGCACCAAGTAAGATCTACTTTTTGACATGTTAGGTTCAGCCTGCAGGACAACAGTGGATGAAACAAACTAGACTCTAAGCACAGCTGTATTCTACTTCACATTTGCACTGCTATGAGCTTGGTTTGTCTGACTCTTTAAATTGCATACCTGTTACACATTTCTTGCATATGCCCCCTATCATGGTTGTGGGTACTAGAAACATGGTTATGGAGGAAAAACATGGTACACCTGCTTTTTAGGCATGCCTCACCAATATATATATATATATATATATATATATATATGAATATATATATATATATATATATATATATATATATATATATATATATATATATATACTTGTCATGGAGTTGAGAGCCATAATGCTGCTGATTCCTTCAGAACATAAGTACAAAAGTAGTGCTACCAATGAAGGGTTGTGCATATTCTCATTTGCATGCATCTGTTAAGATACCCTGGTCACCTTAGCTTGGAGCAGCACCTTATTCAAAACATACATTATTCTGGAATCTCCCCCGATGTACCAGTCAACAAAAAAGATGGTCTTCAATGAAGTTATACATAAAAATTATATTTTTTAGTCATTTACAAAGAATTTACTTCCCTTAAATCTTGTTTTAATTATGTTTTATTGCCTTTTCAGTCATCTACTGACCTCCTTAAGTGTCCAGATCTCCCACCTAGAGTTATTTACTGCCCATGTATTCTCTTTGCAAAATGGGAATGAAGGGCATATACTATTGTACAGTGGGAATGATTGCAATTTTGGTATAATGTCTCTTGGTGGCTTCAATGCAGAAAAGTTGCAATCCAGTAGTACTCAAAAGAAGACTGCAGAAACAAATAAATCTCAAAATAGGCTGTCTGATTATCCTCAGACCTATGCAAAGATCAATATCATCACAGATCTAAGTCATCAACCTTCCCTCCCTCTCTCGTTCTGGAATAAATAGATGATCAACTACTGTATCCCACTTCATCCTGACAGTTTCTCTACTGCCTGGGGTCACCAGTCAAACCAAGTTGCTAGTGACACAGTAGAACACCTTATCCTCTACCTTCAGTACAGCCACTCCATATAATAAAATCACAGTGTCATCTTTTAACTAAGTTTCTATTAAAGCAAGCATATCAAGCAGTTTCTGAAACACCTAGTTTTCTTTGAGGTCCCATTTAATAATAATACTTGCCATACTGATGTGGGTAACTTTCAGCAAGTGTTTTAATAAAATGGGGATTTGTTAGCAAAAAGAGAGCAGTACTAGAAGTATCTGGAACTTGTCTGATTGAGTTGCTAGTTCTACATGCCTAACAGGTAAACAGGGCAAGGTTTAAAAGGAATGTTATGAGCCCTTGCTATTTTCATAAAGATCCAAAATTAATGTCTCAATAGTTTTAAAAAGATATCATAAGCAGTGGCATTTACAGTTAGTGTTTGCACAGCAGAAGGGCACTGCTTTGTAATGAGCCAAAATTATTTATGATGGCATGTCACCTAGCAAACTTCTACAGACACCACATTTGCAGATTTAGCAAAGATACCATATTTAGTACATGTAAAGGCATGTTTAGTGAGGGATCACTTGGGTTAGGAACTGGGAGAAGACAGATGAACAAAGAAGGACCAGTCATCATGCTTCAGGGAGGAAAAGTCAGTGGGCACCAGTACCTACACATATTCACCTAATCACAAACTTCCAACAAGTGCATCCAAGCCTTAAACAATGGAGAAGAATATTTTAGGCAGTACACCATGATGTCTCTAAAGCTCTACAGCAGAAGTGGAACATGTACACAGTAGCACAGCTAAGGTGAGGCAAATGCCCTGGAGAAAAGTGTTGGCACTGCATTTGCAGTCAAACCTGATCATTGTAGAGCACCATGTGGATCAAAACTGTATCAAGCAGTTTCCTAGAGTTTAAATTATTATTATTTTTTTTTTAACTAAAACCTGAGCTCTGTGGCACTCCATGCAGAGAGAGTATAAACTGTGGCAAATGTCTGCTACATTCATAGCAAGCAGATTGCTACAGTTTAAAAAGATTTTTTTTTTAAACTGAAACATGAGCGCCATAGGGCTCTGTGCAGGCAGGATATAAATTGTAGCAACTGTTTATTACATTTGTAGAATTTATTTTAATAAAATATGTGTTGAAGGAGGGTTGGGGACAGGGCACAGAAATGTGACCTGAATGGCCTGGGCAGGAAGGGAAGAGTGTGCCATGCTTCTGGCCACCTGGCTAGTGTGCCAGCAAAAGGAATTTTTCTTCTTTTTTTTTTTTGTCTTCAATGTGTGTGTGTGTGTGTGTGTGTGTGTGTGTGTGTGTGTGTGTGTGTGTGTGTGTGTGTGTATGTGCGTGTGTATGTGTATGTTAGATATATACATGTTATTGACACAGGTCATGATAAGCTTTCACATTCTGACCATGGTAGCGGGGGAGGGGGGCAAATCTAACTGTAATAAGCCAATCGCTTACAATTTAGCAATCAGCATATTACAGTGAAGTGCTTTCTTTTTTTTTTTATCTTCACCTGAAGCACTGAGGGGGTGGGAGTACTGGTTCACAGCTCATAGTACCAGCTGAGGGCACTAGTTGAACCAGCTTCATTTCTGCATTTATAAATGCTGACCCAAAATATTTTATGGGCCTCACCTCCAATTAGTATATCAGACAGGCTTGTCATGTGCTAGAAGTGTAGGCAATTGCACAGAGGCTATACAATAATCCGCTGAGGGAACCCCTTTGTTATCTGCTCTGTATCTGCAGCAACACCACTGACATGTCTCTCTACTAAATTAAAAGCTACCATGGTCAGAATGTGAAAGCTTATCAAGTCAGGATGTTTAATAAATAACACATTAACATACAAGATATGTTTTCAACTCCACAAGGTATACACTGCACACAGAATTTTCTTAGAACTTCTGTGCATCATACAGCATATTACTCATGACCTGTGTCAATAACATGTATATATCTAACATACACATACACATACACATACACACACACACACACACACACACACACACACACACACACACACACACGCTTGTCAGTTGTATCTATTGCTCTTTTTAAGAAGGTGTGATGTAATTGGAATGACTTTTAAAGATTTTTTGGAAGTACAATAGTTTCTTTTTACAGAGATCCTGACAGCTAGTTTGGTTAGACAGGAGCTTACTAGTGGTCAAAGTTATTTAATGACAGGATTATTTTGAGTTGGGTAGGTTCTACACCTGTTGCACTTACAACTTAAATCTAATGACCTCCTAAAAAACTGCCTCCCTTTGAATCTAATGTAATATTACATTAATAATATTACATTAATACCTTAAATGTATATAATATAAATACTGTATATAGTCCTCGATCTCCTACTCTCTAACTGGGAATCATATTCTTTACTAACTTCCTACATTTGCTGATGCTGTCTAATCACGACAATCACATCTGTCATGTTTGAACTCCACTTTTACTACTGTTTAACTATCTCTCTATGAATACTCCAGAAACTCTAATGTATGCTTTATTTCTCCCAATTCTTCTAAACTTATACTTACTAGAAACCTTCAAATATTAGTTTACAACTATTTACAGTTTATCTGCAACTGTGAACTCTTATAACTAAGTAATCATTATCTTTTGCCTCTACCAACTTAAAAATTGTACAATTGGTTCTCCAATCAACTATGTAAATATGTTAAAAATGTTCTTCCATTTTGCATTTGTACTTTATCACATTACTTTGTATAATTTTATTTTTGTTAACTTGCATGTAATAGAGAGCTTTTCTCCCCGGGCCACCACTGAAAACGGGCTCACTGAGCCCAGTGGACCTCCCCAGTAATCAAACTGGAAATAAATAAATAAATAAATATGTTGCCTAATATAATAGTATTGTTAGAGAAGCCCTTTGGGTATCTTTTATGATTTTTACAGAGGAATGTGAGGAATACATACTACAGAAACAAGTGTGTATAATGTCCTATGGTGAGGTTAGCTGTTATACTGTTAGGTCTCTGTTGTTACTATTTTGAAAATTACAAAAAATTAAGAATGTCTAACAAAGAATTATTTTTGATAAGAAAGAGGTAACTGAGAACATATTTTCTGGGAGTGTAATAAGTCATCAGACATTAAAGATTCCCTGCAGACTGCTCTGTCGGAGATGCTGGGCGAGCGGGTTGGAGTGACTGGGGAAATTATTTTTTTGAGCTATGATATAAACTCAGAATTGCCTAGACATAGTAAGGCCTTGCTGAGTCTAATTATGATGGCTGCCAAAAAAACAACAGCTCGAAAATGGAAATCAAAGTCTAAACTGACTTTACTAGAAGTAGTGAAGATAGTAACAGAGTTAAAACAACTAGAACTGGGATCTTTAAAAAAGGGTAGGGACAAATTACATATGAAAAAATGAGAACTGTGGAATCAACACATGCAGAGGAGGAACAAGGTTTAAAAGAAGGAAGGATTTGAATGAGCTATATAATGTTTGACAAACAATGACTGGATATATTTTAAGTGATGTATAACGTTTGCAGCTACAGTTCTGCTGGCATGATTTGTAGTGTATAATGTTTGCAAATGAGATTATGGCAATATGGTTTATTTTTATTTATATAAATGTAATACTGCCTATGTCATAGATCATAATTTAATAAAGGTGTTTCTTGTTTTAAAAAAAGGAAACATGAAACCTCCTTCAGATTTAGTACCGACCTATTGTTACAGAGAATATTACTGTTAGATTGTATAAAGGGGAAAGAGCAGATATTATCTTTAAGCCAGGTTTCAGTGAGTGCAAGAATTAGTGAGTTTTCACTGGAAATCCAGACTTCCAATATAGCCCATTTGTTATTAATTCTGATGGTGTTAATGTGGTATTTAGAGATTTTTTTCCTTTGGAATGCTGGTACTGTTGGCCGAGAATTTCATGTAGTGGTTCCAATAGCAGTGGAAATATAACTGCAAACTGTTGAGATTGTGGAAGAGTTGTAGTATAAACTTAATTATAAAACAAAAAAGTGGGGGTTTGAAGGCACTAAGCATAATTTTCATGATAAAATGGAAGCGCATCTTATTATTTTTTTCATCAAGTTTTCTTTTCTCTTAAAATGTTGACTATGCACTAATCAAACTTGCACTTGCTATGTCTGTGAGTGTGACTATTTCAGAGAATTTGGAATAATAATCCAGACATATAATATTTATTTATTTATTTTATTTTATATCTGGTAACCGGGAAAGTCTGATTCGACACAAGTCCTTTTTCAGCGAAGGCCAGGGGAAAAATGCTCCAGTTACAAAACAGGTTAATAGTCCATCATATGACAAGGATTACATTTAGTTACATATGTACAAAGCATAACAAAAATGAAGCTATGATTATTCAGTGAACTGTGCATCAGTAAAATATTCAGAATGATATAATATTATAGAGTATACTTTAATTAACATCACTTGGAAGTAGAAGAGGAGATGAGAGAGAAGACAGCAGCTAGAGAAATGAGACTACAAAGAAGAAGAGAAGTCTACAGACTGAAAATGAGGGAGGAGCTTTGCCTAGGGGTGAGCCAGACTAAGATGGAGTAGGATTAGCCTGGGGTGTCACAGTGTCACACGCAGTTAGTTTGTAGGTAATTTTTTACAGATTTCTTGAACTGAGATAAGGCTGTTACGTTAGTGGGCAGAGAGTTCCATTTTTTAGCAATATAGTTTGAATAGAGGGAGGCCCCTGCAGAGTTGTTGGATTTAGTGACTTGAAGAAGAGGTTTGTTGCTGGAGCGTAGAACCCTAGTACTGGCATGAGGGTGTATAAGGTTTTGTAACGCAGGGGGTTTCTCGGGGTAGTAGAGAATCTCATAGGTTAGTATGAGCTGGTGATAGAGAATGAGATGGGGAAAAGACTAAACAAAACATAATATAAACACTGATAAACTGGAAGTTCTTATTTATGGATATGGATAGCAAGATACAAGCAGTTAAACGGTTTACATACTTTAGTTTTATATACAGGTCAGGCATATTTTTATCAACCAGAGGCGAAGTTGTGAGCAGTAAATAATAAAGAGTTGAAGAACTTTATCTGGGGGGGGGTGGGGGTGGGGGTCAAGGGTCAAGTGTGATAAACTGATCCTTCTAATATAACAATGTGGTTTAGAGCTACACAGTTAAGGAGCATAAACATAACACAAGCAGAAAACTATAATTAAAAGTAGAGAAATAAAAGAAATGAGAGAGTAGGATTTTGGATGCAAGAATAACAGCCATACAGAACGTTATATTCATAAAGCAGCAGAAAATATTCCAAGATCTAAGCCAATGTGAAAATGGAGAAAGGAGATTCTGACAATATGCGTGGCTGCAATTAGGCGTACAGGGAATACGCAAAAAGGGACTAGATTTACTGGCAAAAATTGGCAAAGGAACAAATAATTAGACAGGGAAAGACAACTGAATGGGAAGACATCAAGTAGACATTTGGACTACAGGCTAGAGACTACCTTCTCTATCAGGGACTGATATCAGAGTACAGACAAAGAGAAAGGGATATGAGAGCCCTAAGTGAAAGACCTGCTCTGGTAGAGTTTTTAGATGAATCTAGACCATGCTACTGTTAAAAAGGGGATAATTAGTAGGGCATATAAAATATTGCACGATAACTACAGGAATCAATCAGAAAAGGATAGGAAAGATTTGGAAGAGAAATTGGATATGCAATTCACAAGGAAACAATGGAAGACATATGTATGGCTCCCAAATATGCACCAAACTCTAAAGGTTTAGGATTTTCCATTGGAAGTGTTTGCACAGATATTTTTATACCACAAGCAGACTTCAAATAAGTTTTCTTCAGCTACATGGCAAATATTGGAGGTGTGATGTGGAAGAAAGAGGCACCTGGGAATACTTATTTGTTTGGCAGATTTAAACATTTCCTACAGAGTACTCTGCCAGAAATATTGGGTGGGCAAACAGGTGCAACTAAGGAAAACATTTTTTTGAGTTGGCATAGAGGATCTGAATTGTCGAAAGATAGTAAGGCCTTGTTAAGTTTAATTTTGATGGCTCTCAAAAAAGCAATTATTAGAAAATGGAAATCAAAGTCTAAACCCAGTTCATTTGAAATAGCAAATATTGTAACAGAAAAAACACTGGAAGTGGGATCTTTAGAAAGGGCTAGGAGCAAACTACATAGACAAACGGAAATTGTCAGACATTCCCAGTAGATAAATGCAAATAAACAAATAAACTGAATAATTAATTATATTTATTTCTTCCTTCAGTAGTTCTTGCTTGATATGCTCTAATCAACATATCTGATGTGTGTTAAGTTTCTTACCTGATCTGTATATTACCTTCAGATAATACATTAGTTGATTAAATAGCATTTTGCACAATTTTGGAACTACCTTGTACAAAGACTTTTTGGTTATGCTTTTGTAATGGTTAGCAGTCTTTTTTTCCACCTGATCTTCTATACCATGAACATATTCAAGGAATTTATCACAGCCATAAACTATTGTTAATGGTTTCTTTTACTATCAGAACAAATCCATTTTGTGTATCTGTAAGTGCTCCTGATCCATAAGCACATTGTATTTTCTCCCATAAGATCACAGCTACTATACCACTGAGACATGCAACTACCTGTAACATATGTTAATTTTTCATAACACAGTATTTGAATATAGGGACATCTGTAACTAGTTGCTTAAGCATATCAAAATTATTTTCCTGTTCAAAATTTATTTTCCAAGCAAAATTTTACTCTAAAAGCATTATTAGAGAAATAGTTATCTCAGACATAGTAAGGAAAAAGTATGGCATATAATGCATCCTTCCTTGAAGTCTTTCTAAAGCCTGAATGTCTTCAGCCTTGGCATTTTTGCAACTCTGAAAAAGGTTTTGAACCAGATGACAAAGGAATATGAACCTAATGCTTCAAACCTGAAATATGCTTCAAACTTGCAATTATGATTTTACATCTGATCTTACACATCTTGATTCAGCAGCAACGCCAGTCTCTTCCAACACTAACAGATCGTTAGCTAAGTTAACAACACTTACAAGCTGGCTGATACTGGCTAATGCTCTTGCTGCCCCTATAGTGCCTTTTTTAGGCAGGGTTCAAATAACGAATTTACCACCATAACAGGAACAGGCAAACAAAAACTGAAGGTAATGCTACTCAATGCTAGAAGTCTAAATCTCAAAATGCACTCACTATTGGCACTCCTTAAAATAGAGAACATCGATATCTGTGCAGTGACTGAGACCTGGTTCAAGGCTCCAGAGAGCACCAATGCACTACCAGGCTATAACTCATACCGCACTTTTAGGCCATGTAACCTGGAAAGAAACACCAAAGGCGGAGGTGTGTCCACATTCATTAAGGATATCCACCCCTCCAGGCTAGTTGCTCAGCATAATGCATCCGAGGTTATACAAGTGCAACTAACTCTGGGCAAAACTGTAATCCAAATTGTAGCTTGCTACAGATCCCTCACCATGCCCCAGGATTCCCACTCCTCTTTTCTTGATGTACTGGAAAATATTAGGGTTCAACCAAACACCATAATAATGGGCAACTTCAACTAACCCACCATTAACTGGGAAAACTACTCGTGTACCAACTCCATAGCTCAACACATTCTGGAATTCATAAACTCCAATGCCCTAGATCCACACCCCCATCAGGGGCAACAATATCCTAGACCTAGTCATTACCAGCATGAGTGACTGGTGTTCCACACCTGAAGTCAACTCCTCGTTGGTCCGATCCGACCATAAGCTTATCACCCTTGATATCCACATCCCGCCCTCACCCCCCATTAGGGAAACCACAGTAAAAAATTTCTCCAAAGCCAACTTCATGCTTCTTAAGACAGAAGTGGTGAACTTCATGACATCCATGCAGGTGGACAATACAGTTACAACTGCTGAATCCAACACAAATGCACACTATAAGCACTTACACAAGTGCATGGATCGTGCATTCCAAACAGAACCAAGACGCTATCCTCCAAAAAAAGGAAGCCAATCTAGTGGCCCCCTGCCATACACAAATTGTACAACAGAAGGAAGAAACTGTTGCAAAAGAGAGTAAAATCCCATGAGTGGAGGAGCTCCCTGGTCAGCCTCAGTAAGAAGCTGAGATCCCTTATAAGATCCTCCAAAGCTAGCTATGAAAACAGAATTACCACTAAATCCAAGGACAACCACATAGCATTCTATAGCTATGTCAAGAATCTAGATGGCAACACCCAGATCTGCTCTGAGTTACAGCACAAAGGCACGAAAATTACAGAACCAACTGATATTGCCAACATCCTAGCAGATCGGTTCAGTGCTAACTTTACCCCCCTCTCACCTCGTAAAGGGCCCATATCTATACAGGAAGAATGCAGAGTCCCTGTAATCACAACTACGCGGGTAAAAGCTGCACTCTCTAAAGCCAAAAACACAGCATCCATGGGACCGGACAACATCCCAGGCTGCGTTTTACATGATCTTCAGAACGAACTGGCTCCCCACTTAAGCACCATGTTCAATAATAGCCTCGCATCAGGCTTTGTGCCCACTGAATGGCGCACAGCAACAGTTATCCCACTCCACAAAGGGTAGCCACCACTGATCCCAGGAACTATCGACCTATTAGACTGACGAGCCTGGTCTGCAAGACAATGAAACGTATCATCATGGAGCTTATAAACAAAGACATTGGTAACCTCCAAACTATGGATCCGACCCAGTTCGGGTTTGTGAAAGGCAGATCATGCCTCCTGAACCTGATCGACTTCTTTGAGGCAGTCACCAAAGCCGTGGATGAGGGTAAGGTGGTTCACACAGCCTATCTTGACCTCGCCAAGGCTTTCAACACCATCCCCCATTCTGGAATTATAGCTAAACTCACTAAACTAGGTATAAATCCTTACGTCACAAGATGGGTTGCCAACTGGCTCACTGACAGAACCCACACTGTAAAAGTTGCAGACTCCAAATCTGACCTCAAGGCAGTGACAAGTGGAGTGCCACAGGTTTCCATCCTGGGACCTCTCCTGTTTGGCATCTACTTCTCTGAAGTACAGGCTAACACAGAAGGCCTCTGGCTGACGAAGTTTGCAGATGACTGCAAACTAGGAGCCATAGTCAAGTCGACAAATGATGTGGAAATCCTATAGAAGGGCCTCACTGAGACAGATGCCTGGTGTCAGAGCCATGGCCTCAAGCTCAATGCCAAAAAGTGCAGTGCCATCCCCTTTGATAAAAACTCTGTACTCATGAACTACCATACAGGCAGCAATCTACTTAACACCGAATGAATGATAAGAGACCTTGGGACCCAGGTGGACAGTAGTATCTCCTTTAATAGTCACACTGCCACAGTAGTCAGGAAGTCCTTCTATGTGGCACACCTCATCATAAAAGGGTTCTCATCCAGGAAAAAAGAGGTCATTGTTCCCCTCTACTCATCACTCATTAGACCCATTATAGAGTACAATGCCCCTTTTGGAATGTCTCTCACAAGACATCTGTAGCAGTTGGAAAGGCCACAGAAGTACCTCATAAAGAGGATTACTGGCCTCAAACAAATGCCCTAGACTGACCGCCTCAAAAAACTCCAGCTTTACTCCGTAGCATATCACCTACTCAGAGGTGATCTCTGCCTAACATATACAGCTATGTCAAACAGAGCTGTCGGACATGCTACACCTAAAGAAATCCCAATCCCTCTAAGCTACACGCTCTAGGGACCTAAACCTTGTCACCACAATAAACAGGACACGCTGGAGGGATAGATTCCTGTCCCAGAGACTTCCTATACTCTGGAAAAAGCTACCCATCTATGTCAAGTAAAGTTCTTCATTAGCACTCTTCAAGAAAAATCTTGATGAGTGGGTGGGAAATAGGAAATACACCCCAAGGATCACTTCTGTGTCTCTGCTGGACAGTGGCACAGGAAAATAACTTTCTTGGGTGATGTAAGCTATGGTACCTTGCTGGCTAGGCTTACGTAGGCCCTTGGGCCGATAGCCTAGTACCTACCTATGAACCTAAGCCTTCAAATACTTGGGCAGCAGCTCTCTGGAAGACCTATGGTGACAACAAAATACCAAATGAGATACTAAGGATCCAGTACCTTTCTAATTAAGTATTAAAAGTACGCAACATGTAGCTTACTTCTACTAGTTTTATCTGTCAGATGGCTTGCATCTGGTGCAAAGAAAAGTTTAGCATTTGGTATTTTTGAGACCACTTCAACTGTAGCTAATAGATGATGCTTTTTTTTTTAATCACTTTTTTTCAAATGTTGCAGATCAAAAATCTTTTTTTTCTTTTTCAAAACAGTGACCCTACTAATCATCCATTCTGTTGTCTCTGTGTCTTAATAGCACATAGGCTTTTTCATGCACATAGGTTCCTGTTTAGCATAATATCCGAGTGCTGCAGGTACTTTTCCAGAAGCACAGCTCACTCGCACAATGTCAGGTTTAATTTGTGTGTGATATTTTCCTAGCAAGCATTTAAAACTTGTGAACAACTCAGCACAGTCATGCAGAATATCACTGCTGCAGCTTTGCACACTACTTGAAATGTCCCGTGAATCTTTGATTATAAACATGCAGCCTCTGTTTTTACAGTGTCAATTTGTTTTATTATTCTTAGTTTCAGTCAGGTCACATGACTCAACATAGTAGGTGAATCTGTCTCCTTAAATGTAACTAATGGAAAAGAAGGCTCAACTTTTAAATCTTGTACTGATGTTTTAGCAGCTTCTGACTTACTGGTGCTACTACATGGCTAGTACATACAAATTTCTCATACATACCAAACAGAGCCAAACCTATAAATCTAACTTCACACAAGAAATTTTACTCTGTACAGTATCTTATTTCAATTTTTTTTATTTTTTCAAATGATCCTTAGTACTTCTTTTCAACAGTTTTACAATTCTCTTGAGCACTTCATATGCATTTTTCAGATTCCACAAAATCTAGTCCTATCATATCTACAGTACCAACAAACAATTTTTATACTTGTGTTCAACAACAAGCACATTCTTTTTTAACACTTTTTTGCTTTTACATATTCCTTTTTATCACATATATAGAAGGTTATCATAAGAATCATAAGTTAGTACTAGGCTAACTGCCCTCATGGGCCATTTTAAGCCTAGCCAATTACCCCATGTGAGAATCAAACTCTGCACCTTTTGTTTCTAAGGCAAGCACCTTTACCATCACACCAACCTTCCACCCCTCATTGGGTTTCCAATTGTAACCATGTTATAAGACATGGATGCCAAGAAACTCACCTCAAGAGCGAAGCTTGAGAGGTAAATCTTAGCATTCACGTAGAGAATACATAACAACTGGTTATGATAGGTGTGACCCAATCATAACTCTTTGCACTGCAAGGAGTTTTACCTACTCTGTGTACTATCAGTTATAAACAAAAAAGGCTGAATTGTTTTTTACCAGCTCTGAAAGCCAGTAAAGCACTTAGTGAGTGCTGCCAAATGGACAGCAAGGAAATATAGTTGCAAGAAAAAGTCAGGGACAGTTTTTAAATACCGCCGTAATTTAAATAAGTTGATTATAGACTGACATTTGCAAACTTTTGTGGCTATAACAGGAAAGATATTTAGGAGCACCTGAGAGTGAAGGAATGTCTATTCTATGGTACCCAACCTTAACAGCACTTAGGACACGTTTAATAATTGTTACGTACCTCTGAAAGGTCTGTCAGGGTCAGGTCTTACACTAGAGAAGTATGTTACAGGTTTATCTTTTTTCTGATTTTGGAACACAGTCACAGTGCTCCATGCACTACAAGTTGGTTGTGGACCTTTAATGGAAGGGAAAGTGCACACACCTTGAAGGGGGTACTTTCTCTCTCTTCACTCCATACTTGTACTAAGACATCTGCAATACCTCTACACTAAATTAAAATCACTGAGGGTCAGGGTATGAAAGCTGTTACGTTTACTCAAAATGGTAAGGAAATAAACTTAACTAGTTGCCATCTAAACACAGCTAATACTATTCCACCCAACCAAACACTGCAACGCCACCTTTACCATCATGCCTACTAATGGCACCATCATCACTCCAGTAACTGAGGCTAATCTCTTAGGCATCACTACTGATCATCAACTTAAACAAAACAAGCACATATCCCAAACTATCTCTAAAGCCCATAAAAAACTAGGTTGCCTATATCGTTGCAAACTATTCCTAACCCCTGGGACTAGAACAACAATAGCCAGAATTCATCTCTTATCAACACTGCCTCACTTTCATATGGATCAATTATTCCCACTTTTTTCTTAGGTTGGAAGGTTAGGATGGCCATGCTTCTTACTTCACTGCCTCACTGATGGAGAGGCAAAAGGACACCCATTTCCAAAGCCATTTCATTACAATATAAACAGAACATGCCCTGCAAATTAATAAATTGCAAGTACTTGTATTCTGGCGGTTGTGGTGGGTGTAGATGTCAGCTATGCAGCCTGAGTGGGATTTGATGTTTACTTAAAGGACAACAATGGGATTCTATTATTAAATTCTCAACTTCTCTGTCCTTTTTCTCCCTATTTACTGTCCCTGCTCTGAATAAACAAATTGACCGTTTCTCTCCACTAAAACAGTACTTTACTGTACTGTGGTAGTTTCACTTTCAAAAAACTTTATCCCGCCCTGGAAAAGCTTGTTGCAGTCTCCAATTCATTGATGTCATCAAGACAAATGAATACAGGTAGTTTTCTGGCCACTTCCCTCCCTAAACTGACAACACCACCACGGCCCTAAAACCCCATCCATGCTGTGATGTCACAGCTCCCTGGTCCTTCCCCTACCCATAGGGAAAGTAAAGACTAGAACAGGGGAACAGTACATGAGTCAAGTCTCCTACTGTGAGCTGTCAATCACAGCAGCTAACAGCTCAAATTACCCTTAGCACCTTGACAGCTAGGGAAGTTAGGTGTTTAGGGGGATGGGAGATGAGTCAAAGTAGTATAAGTCAGCCTTCAATAAAGACTACAGTTTAGCCATTCTAAAAAGAAGCAGCAATAAAAAGCACTTTGAAAGTCTGTTCTGTGGCATTTGCACTGTTTGTTTTTTAAGCAGTCATTGAACGGCATGAAAGGTTACTTAAAACTAACTGACTGAAAGACAGCAGTGTATGCATGTAAAATCAATGCATTCACAGGAGCTTTAGGAAGAGAGACCCGTGTGATGTGATTTTTTTATGGACAAGCACTGAATTGTGGGATGCCTAGAGGTATCAGGATCACTTCAAGATGCTAGATCCCATGAGGTTAGACTCAGAAATTATGTGTAAAATATTTTAAAACCTGTAAATAGTCACAGAGTGGTGTTAAAATGTAGGAAACACTAAACCATGAGGAAATAAACACTTTTTGACTCTTTGGGTGTGGTTCTCCTTTAATCAAAGGATAAAATGGGATACTGCAGACAAACCTTTTAAACTATGGCATGGATTTAACTGCAACTGGGAAGAGATATGTTTGTGTGTGCGTTTGGGGTATCACTGGAACATTCAGTCAAGAAAACTCTGCCACTTGCTCAAAATGTGTGTGTGATGCCCACCACTGCTGTTAATATGTGATAGGCACCACTATGTGTCATCCCCATGCTGGGACAGTAATCAAGAAGGCTGAATCCTCACCACTGACAATGGAGAAGGATGTGCACTTGGAATGCAAATGGATACACTCAGTATTTCAAGATGCAGACCTCTCTGCATCAAGTACAATTTTCCTTAAGAGCACATTCAGCCAGGGGCCTGGATGTCCCTGTAACTGTCTCCTTCCAGATCCTAATAAGACTTCCCACTGGTACATCTGTAGGATTAGGTCCAGAGTGAAGTGTCCAAGCCAAGTCCTCCAGCACCCCCTCTGTAAATCCAGTGCTTCATGTCTCTGCCCCAAATAGCTGACACACACACAGAGATTTAATTTTTCCCTCTGCTCCTGAAATACCCCGTTACATCCCTGTAAATCCCAAGCCAATAAAAGTTCTGTAAAATATGTCTCTTGGTATGCTTTATGCTCATATGACCTGCAAAGGGAATGTCATGGGCTACAGCTAGAAGTGCTAGATGGTAGGATCTGAGCACTATCAACTGCTGTATTACTTCACCTTCTAGCCCTCCCTCAGGGGTCCACTCTCTGTACAGCAACCCTTCATTCCAGTATACAGAATCCCCTTTTCCTTGAGAATCAGGTGCCTCCCTAGCTACCTCCCTCAAGCCTCTTAGTGTAGGGTCTGAAAGGTGAGCCCGTCTCAACTCCCTCTTTGTAATTCTTCCGAGTTCCCATTCCACAGTAAGTCTGGTCTCTTTTGACACCAGTGTTTCACTGTCAACCTGGGTACTACTACTCACCTCTGCCCCTGCAGTCACTCTGTCCAAGGGAACCTCAGTATCCACCAGCAGCTGTGGCTCACCCTCAGTCTCACTATTACAGGGTAGCTCTCTCCCTGAAGTAGCCATATCAGCAATCCTGGCTTCAGGTGTGCGGTCTGTCTGGGTCTCGCCCAGGCTACCAGACCCACATGCCTGGCTCCAAGCCTGACTGCATGTCACTGCATGTACACAAGGTACTGCATCATCAAAACCATTCTCTATCAACACATCTGCAGGGATATCCTCAAACACACCTACTTGCTTCCTTTTCCACCCTCCCAGTCAGGGTGAACCCCGAACAAAGGTATTTGGAATGGGATCCCTCCTAAAGCTCTGACTGGACTGGACTGCCCAAGCAAGTACTGCTTCTCATTAATGACTGCAGGCTTCACAATGGTTATATCAGAGACTGTAAGTGCTTAGTTCAACAATATAATCACATACACTTTCATCTGCCTCATGTCTATGCTCACACAACTTTTTCCTGTAAGTTTCAGGTGTTAACTTAAAACATTATAATAAGCAATTTTTAATTGCATTATAATTTAAGCAATAAGTACCAGACAATTTAGAAACAGTAGTTACAGCTTTACCATGGCGTAAGGGGTAAGGAACTGTACGAAGAGCCCTCAATCAACATTATACTGTTTGCATACTCTTTCAAATATATCAAAAAAACTTATCAAAATTATCACCTTCTTGGTACTGAGGAAGAAGTTTACTGACCTGTATTGCTTCTGGGGTATGGTTACTCCCTTCCCCATTACCTCCATGACCCTGGAGAAGAGTCAGCATTTCCTTTCCTTGTTGCCTTTGCTTCTCATTTTCTTCAGCTTTCAAATGCCACAGTCTCTATGCTGATTTTACTTCTAACTGTTTGGCCTCCAGTTCAAATCTCTAAGTCTAGACAGATTTTAAAGTCCTCTGAGGAAAAATTGAACTGTCCTGTTTCTGAGGGCTGCAAATTCCCATCACCAAACTGGGCATCCTCCTGGTTGTTGGTCTGTGGTGTAGCTGTGATTAAAACTGCAATCATTTCCCCTTTCATCAGGTTGGCATGCCCCAGTCCTTTGGCTTGGCACATCTCAGCCAACTGGTTCCTTGTCAACTTGCCATAATCCTCTGCTGACATCCTTGCCTGCTCTCCCCGACTATCTAAACTAACAAAAAGTAAATAAATAAAACTATTGTGATATGAAACTCTGAAAGTCTACTTTGTGGCAGGTTGAAAGTACAAACACCTTCTTTAGTGACCACTGCTTACAGGCTACAAGAATTCAATATCCACACCACCGCTAAACAATATGCGAGCATGTGATGGTCCCACCATTGCCAGCCAATTAAATGTGATGTCTGCCACTGCTGCCGGTATCAAAAACAAGATATCAATGAACCCCGACAGTCACCAAACACAAAAAAGAGATGGTTCAACGATGTAAAAAGTGTCACGTCTCAACAGTAACATTCAGCAAATTCACTTTATTCCAAGTTGAGCGCTTTCATCTACAACCCGTAGATTTCATCAGAACAAATACTCATTTCATACAATCATATAGATAAGATCTGTCATCCAGTACTGCTGCGGGTATGTGATGGGCATCACTATGTGTCATCTCCATGCTGGGACAGTAATCAAGAAGCCTGAATCCTCACCACTGACACTGGAGATGGACATGCACTTGGAATACAAATGTATACACTCAGTATTTCATGTTGCAGACCCTCTCTGCATGAGGTACAATTTGCACACAGGGAGCACACTCAGCCTGGGGTCTGGATGTCTCTATATCTGTCTACTTCCAGATCCCCAATAAGACTCCCCACTAGTATAGCTGTAGGCTTAGGTCCTCAGCCAAGTGTCCAAGCCAAGTCCTCCAGCACCCCCTCTGTAAACCATGTGCTTCGTGTCCCTGACCCAAGTAGCTGACACACACACACACACACACACACACACACACACACACACACACACACACACACACACACACACACACACACACACACACACACAAACACATATTGAGAGATTTAATTTTCATACGCACATCTGGGAAAGGCTGGCACAGGTTTACCTGCTGTGCCCCTTCTGCCCAGAGTATAAGGCAGTTATCGCTGCCGCCAGACACTTCACAATCAGCTACTCTAAAGCCCTTAACAAAAGGTGTCCAATTATACTGTGCAATATTATAGGTTCATAGATTGGTACTGGGCTATCTGCCCGAAAGCATATATTAGCCCAGCCACGTTGTGCGGTATTCACCGCCCCTTTAGTAGTTCCCTAGACCCTTGTACTAGCAGCTAGTACCCTTGGCCCCTATCTAGTAGTGCTGTTGGTGTGATCCCCGGTGTGAACTTTCTGTTACCCATCCACTCATCAAGGTTCCTCTTGAAGAGTGATAGTGAGGGGCTCTGTCTTATGTAGATCGGGACCCTGTTCCACAGTAAGGAAGTCTCTGAAGGGAATCTATCCCTCCAGCATGTTCTATTCATTGTTGTGTTGAGGTTTATATCCCTAGAGCATGTAGCTCGAGTAGATTTGGTTTTGCTAAGATGGAGCATGTTCAACAATTCTGGGTTGGACATGGCTCTGTACGTTAGACAGAGATCGCCTCTGAGAAAGCGGTATGCAACAGAGAACAGTCTTAGCTTTTTCAATCGTGCTGCATAGGGCAACTGTTTGAGGCCAGTAATCCTCTTTGTTAGGTACCTTTGTGGTCTCTCCAGCTGCTGGAGATGTCTAGCCAGGTACATTCCAATTGGTGCATTGTACTCAATAATGGGTCTGATGAGGGAAGAGTAGAGGGGCACCATTACATCCTTAGATCTTGATGTGAACCCTTTCGTGATCAGTTGGGGAGGATTTTCTAACCACTCTGGCAACATGGTTATCAAAGGAAAGCTGACTATCTACTTGGGTCCCTAGATCCCTTATTTCTTCTTCAGATTTCAGGGGATTACCTCCTATGTTGTAGTTTATGGTACTCTGTTTTTTCCAAAGGGGATTACTACGCATTGTTTTGCATTTAGCTTGAGACCATGGCTTTGACACCATGCATCAGTCTCATTTAAGCCCTTCTGGAGGATCTCCATGTCGGCCAGAAACTCTATTATAGCACCCAGTTTGCAGTCCTCCACAAACTTAGTCAGCCACAGCCCTTCCGTGCTTGCCTGTACTTCTGAGAAGTATATGCCAAACAGGAGGGGCCCCAGGACAGAGCCCTGAGGCACACCACTCATTACTGGTCTGGATTCAGACATAGATCCCACTACTCTTACTTAATGAGATCTGTCTGAGAGCCAGTTTGCGATCCATCTTGTGACGTAAGGGTTTATGCCCAGGCTGGTGAGCTTATCAATAATATCTGAATGGGGAATGGTGTCAAATGCATTAGCAAGGTCAAGGTAAGCCGTGTGTACCTCCTTTCCCTTATCTATAGCCTGAGTAACTGTCTCAAAGAAATCCACCATGTTCAGGAGGCATGATCTGCCCTTGACGAAGCCGAACTGTGTGGGGTCCAACGACTGGAGGTCCCCAATCTCTCCATTTATGAGTTCCATAATGATTCGCTCCATAGCCTTACAGATCAGACTGGTCAAGCTTATTGGTCAGTAGTTCCCAGGGTCAGTTGTGGCCCCACCCTTGCGTAGTGGGACCACCATTGCCGTGCGCCATTCTATGGGCACATATCCTGTGGAGAGGCTGAGACTGAACAGGGTATTAAGATGCGGGGTTAATTCCTTTTGGAGCTCGCGTATGACACAGCCTGGGACACCATCTGGTCCCATGGAGGCAGTGTTTTTAGCTTTAGATAGAGCCTTGTTAACCAATGTATCAGTAATAATTGGACTTACACAATCCCCTAAGAATGGTAATAGGCCCTGTAGGTGGTGAGGGGGGGGGATTTGCACTGAACCTGTCAGCCAACATGTTGGCAATGTCAGAAGGGTCAGTGTATTTTGTTCCATTTTTAACTAGCTCAGAACAGACCTGAACGTTGCCATTTAGGTTTCTGACATAGCCATAGAAGGCCTTATGGTTATCCTTGGCAACTTTCTTTTCAAAATTAGCTTTAGTTGACTTGATGAGGGCCCTCAATTTCTTACTAATGCTGATCAGGTATGATTTTTCTACTTGAGATTTGGCCTTTTTTTGTATAAGTCTCCTCCTTTTATTGTAAAGTTTGCTTATGGCCGGGGTCCACCAGACTGGTTTCTTCTTGCTTGAGGAAGGAGTCTTGGTTTTATTTGGGATAGCACGGTCCATGCAATCCTGATGATGCATATAGAGTGCCTTGGTGTAGGATTCCGCATCCTGGATATCATTATCCTTCTGCAAGGGAATAGTGAAGCTTTCCACTGGATGCAAGTAGTTTGAAGTTTGCTTTGGAAAGGTTTTTGACTATGGTTTTTTTGATTGGGGAGGTGGAGGAGTGAGGATGTCCAGGGTTATCAGTTTGTGGTCGGATCTGACCAAGGAGGGGGTGATAACGGGTGTGGTACAATGGGCGCCCATATTTGTGATGATTAAATCCAATATGTTGTCCCCTCTAGTGGGAGAACATACTAGTTGTTCAAGGGCATTTGAATTTATAAATTCTATGAATCGCTGAGCATAGGAGTTGGAACATTGGTAGTTCACCCAGTCTATACCAGGGTAGTTGAAATCACCCAAGATTATGGTGTTGGGTAGGACCTTTATATTATCCAATGTCTCAAGGAATGCAGAGTGAGCATCTTGGGACATGGTGGGTGATCTATAACCAGCTATGACTTGAAATGTGGTTTTGCCTGCTGATAGTTGCGCATGGATGATCTCTGGGGCATCATGCTGCGCTACTAACCTGGAGATATGGGTATTCTTGATGAATATGGATACACCTCCGCCCTTTGTACTGTGATCCGGTAACTGAGGCCGGAAGGTATGATATGAATTGTAACCTGGCAGTGCTGGGGTGCTCTCTTGAGCCTTGAACCAGGTTTCCGTCACTTCACAAACATCGATTTTCTCCATGCTGAGGAGAGCCTCGAGTGTGTGCATTTTGAGGTTGAGACTTCTGGCGTTGAGTAGCATTACCCTTACTTTTTGGTTACCTGTGCTGGTTATGGTGGTTGGTTTGTCCTTTGAACCTTGCCTAAAAAAGGCACTATGGGGACGGCAAGAGCCTTGGCCAGTATTTGAAAACCTAGGGGAGACAGGTGCAACCCATCTCTGGCAAAACAGCGAGGCTTGTCTATCATGTCATCCCAGGCAGACAGACACTGGATCCCCTTAGAATGACACCAGAAGCTTAGCCAATTGTTGAAATTGATCATTTTGTCTTTGTATTGTGGTATCATTCTAGATGAAGGTATTATGCTACTCAAGGTCAGGGTCATACCAGCTTGGGCTGCATGATCAGAGAGCCCCTGAATGTCTCTTTTCATGTAGTCCAGGAAGGTACGTCTTAGATCATTCACACCAACATGTGCAATGACAGCGTCATACTTGTACTTGTTCTGGAATGACCTAAGTGCCTGTGTTATGTGGCGGATCCGAGCACCTGAGAGGCAGCAGACAGTAACCTTCTCCTTGTTCAGCCTGGTGAGTGGAACATCTGTGTGCCTTACTATAGAGTCTCCTATTACTAGCGTGTTAGGTATGGTGTTTTGCCTTAAGGGCTGTTGTGAGGCACACTGCTGAGGTGAATTATGTGTTTTCTGGCTTGTGTTTGGGGGCGCAGGTTGCTTGCTTGTCTGCTTTGGAGGGCACTGTTTCTTTTTCAGATTGGTACCTACTGCCTCCGAATATGTTTTTGTGTATTTATGCGAATGTTTTGCCGGTGCTTGTTTTGTAGATTCATGTGTGACAGGTGGTGTGATGCAAGTGTGTCCCTTATCCTCTTGACTGTCTGTTACAGTCAAGGGTTGAGAGTGCTTAGCCTCCAGTCTGGCTGTGTATTTGCATCTCTCACAAGTGTTTGTGTCTAGAGGTAAGAGGAGAGGGTTGTCTGTATACATGAGGCAGTTGTGACACTGCCTCAGGATGCCCAATTTCACCAGATGAACTGGAGAGTACACCTGAAGCTGACCTCTAGACATGCTTTGAAGAGTAAATTGAACTTAAGTCCTGTGGATGATCGAGGGTCTTATGCTATATTATAACAGTGCTGTCTAGGAAATGTGGAGAATAATAGTGCTGTCTAGGAGATTAGGACAAGTGCTGATTTCTGTTTTGCAAGTGCTGCAATAAGAGCAGCTGATCTGAAGCACTTGAGTTGAGGCTTGCCTAGTTCTAAGGGAAAATTTACAAATTTATGTTAATACTAATACAAATGGTATTAGTTCACTAAGTGGCTAGGCCTTTGGGAGTAGCCCACACAGTGTCACGAAATAAATATAAGTACTCTTAAAGGTTAGATACTCTCTACAAAAACCAGCCACAATAAAAAAAATTAAATACATTTAATAATAAATAATAAAAGAACACTAAAATATTGAATATATATTCAGAGTAAACCACTGAGTTCAAATCACAGAATCTATTGAAAACAACATTGATGGACAGACTCATACAAATAAAGAAAAATAATCTCTAAACTAAGTTTCACTATATTCCTGACTGAATCTAAAAGGACTTACTGTTCCCTAATAACAGTCTTTCTAGTCAGGTTCCCAAACAGAATACTCTATACTCTGAGATTACTTACTGTAAAATATAATATTCAAGATGACTTGTAGAATGACCTAATCTGGTCACCCGACTCTACACAATATGTCCTTTTGAGGATTGAGACAGGACTTTAGCAGACTGCTACAATACACATTTAGAGCTTGTATTGACTGTATATCTTCTTATATTACCCTGGTGCCTTGACTTTACAAATTAAGTACAAACCAACTTTTTGAAATATCTGTACGATATTTTGCATATGTTATTTAATGTAGAGTCTTTCTTCTTGGGTCCCCACTGAAAAATGGCATCAACTCAGTCGGACTAACCCAGTCAACAAATGTCAAATAAATAATAAATTTTAAGGCAGTGCTTGGAGACCTCCCCTCTTTTCACTGAGATAATGAACAAAGGCTCTGTCCCAAACCCAGCGTCTCTGGTCCTACTCAGCATGTAGGGTGCCTTTTTATGATTTAACAGCTCATTTAAATTTCCCTTATTTTTTTTTAAATAAGCCAGCTGGTTAACCTTTGCTGTGGCAGTATCCTCTATTAAAACATATACATTTAATTCAGATACCATCATACATGTACATTTCTCTTCAGTTCAGCAGGGTGTACTGTTGATACATTCAACACAATTAACACAAGCAAAGCTCACAAATACATTTTCAGCACAAGCATCTGTACAGATCACTTTGATATACTAATGACAAACAATTATTTACAAAATTCCAGCTAGCTGTGCTGGCACAAGTCATACATCCACTGCCCTACTTCTCCATGGCATGGCTGGCAGTACCTCCTATCATTACATGTGTTCAAATATCACCATTCAAATCAGCAGTTTATGACAAGGGAGTCATTAGGTCATATGTCCCCTGACGCAAAGGCACTAATAGAGTTGACAGAGAATCAACTGAATAGTCACTGACAAAGAGGAGGGAGAAATGAGTAATCATTTCATATGAAGGGATTACCCAGACAATGGATAAGCCACAAAGGGTACTACTCTCCTAAGCAGGTGGAAAAAAAAGATATATATCCATGCTCACACACACACAAAGCATAGACTCATGTACATCAAGTTCCTCTGCTTTTCTGAGGCACAGCATAAATCATAACTGATCCTGAGTGCAAAGGTGGGCTGTGCTGAAAACAATGAGGTATATAACATGGTAGGAATCTATATTTTTGTTGTTACAGTCAAAGAATATAACACCCAAACTGATATGAAAGTACATGGCAGTATGCAGGAATGATTGATAAGCATAACACAGTTCATTTTTCTGAACTGCACAACTTACGTTTGTATGACAGGGATTGCAGCAATGGAACACAATGCGTACAGCTTTCCAGTGCATAGAACATTGGCTTTACTGGCTTAAGTGTTACCATAAAGACTTAAAAAAACAAAGTAAAAAGTCAAGGGCATTTAGAAGCCATGTAGCTGAAAAAACTGTATGTCCTTGAGGGATCATTTGCCATATTCTATGGGCCTCCACTACAGGACGTTTAAGGCATTACACAGTGAAAACTCTAGCTTGTAGTTGTTTGGCTTGATTTCCAAAAATATTTCGCAAAGATACATTTCTGCCAAAATACTTGACTTCAAGAACGAACTCACTAAGGTCAGAAGAAAGTGAAGGAATAAAGGTTAAACCTTTATTCAATAACTGTAATTGCTCATTACTAAGTTGGACTTTGGATAAATTCACTACTAGATTAGAATGGTTCATTACATTGGTTTCTTCCCCTTCCTTTCTTGGCTGCTGCAGCTGGGATACCGCTGTCATGTTTGTTTAAAAAAAAAATGATAAGAAATGTATCTTTGCAGAATATTTTTGGAAATCAAGCCAAACAACTACAAGATTTAAAGAAACCAAGTACCTTTGTCCCTGTAAATCATCCCACAATGGACCTTTTTATTAAGTTCTGTGAGAATGAGGTAGAGAAAATAAGACAGGGAGATGTAAAAATACAACGCTACCATAATATTTCTGTCAAAGAAAAAGCAGCGTTAATTGATCTGCAACACAATCAAGAAATTGTGATTAAACCTTCAGACAAACGAGGTGCCATAGTGGTACTTGACTCTAAATGGTACAGTGACTCAGTGGATTCAATGCTACAAGATACTAAGACATATGAGAAAATAAGTAAATCACAACTGGATAGAAAAATCTCCAGAGTGAGACAGGACCTATATGAATCATTGATGCAAGGATGATTAAGTCAGGGCTTATACGAGTTCTTTGAGACACCTCACCCCACTATACCTTCCATTAGTGGGTTGCCAAAGATTCATAAGGATATTGCAAACCCTCCACTATGACCAATTGTAGCAGGTCGTGGTTGGATCACAGAGCCTTTGCCAATTTATGTCGAGAGGGAATTAAAAACATTATTAGTAGCCATGCCAACAGTCATTAAAGACACAGGTACCTTTTTGAACCAGTTAGGTTCTATCATAAACCAACATATGACATGTACTAATATTTTACTTGTGACCATGGACTTTTGTAGTCTTTTCACGTCCATCCCAATGATTATGGAGTTGAATCTATAAGAAATCTGGGTAGGAGAATGACACAATTTTGATTTGGATCTTATCTGCACCTTACTTCACATTATTTTGGACACCAACATTTTCTATTATGGTAAAAATTACTATTGGCAAAGATAGGGGGTTGCCATGGGCACACCGTGTGCCAACAGTTATTCTAACCTGATATTATCTGAATGGGAAGAGAAATATGTTCTCAATACTTCAAACCCATGGTACAACAATGTAATTTATTATGGTCGATTTGTTGATGACTTCTTTCTTTTATGAAAAGGTGACATAGAGCAACTGAAAAATTGTGTAACCTATCTGAATGGAACGACCACCTTTTTGAAGTTTATGGCTCAAAGTTCATTTGAAAGCATTGATTTTCTGAATGTAAAGGTGTCCTTTAATCAAGAAAGAAAGATTGATACTATCAGACATAGGAAAGACACATGGAAAAAACATTATTTCCACAAAAGCAGTTTGCATCCTAAGCATGTATCTAGAAACATCATGGAAAATGAAGCAACCAGAATTTCTAGGTTATGCACTCAAGAATCTGATTACCACAGGGAGTTAGTACAACTTCAAACTAATTTAGGAGAAAGAGGATACAACTCTAAAGATAGCACCATGAGTACTGAGAAAAGAAACCAACTTAGGAGAGCTAAAGGCTTTCCATCTCTCCACAGGAGAGCTAATGTTGACAATGGGGCAACTGGAAGTAATATCCCCAGAAATAAGCAGCTTAATTTAATCTTAACCTATACAAATGACAACAGACAAATTTATGAAATAATAAAGAAATTCTGGCCTGCTCTTACACAGGACAATAGGCTGCGTGAAATCGTAGGAGATATGTCTCAAGGCTCTATATTAGGCCCCCTCCTATTCTCTATTTTTATAAATGACCTATATTTTATTATACCTTAAGCTACTTGTATCCAATACGCAGATGACTCTACGTTAGTATGCTCTGCCACTTCACCATCTCTCCTACAGTCCATAACCCAAAATGTGTTTAGCACCGTCGAGAAATGGCTTCTACATCGATGCCTCATTCTGAATCCCAAAAAAACAAAACTGTTAGTATTTACTCCCACCAGTAGGGCCTCCCCACTTAATTTTACTATTACATCTAGCAATGGCACAATTATATCTCCTGATTGTTCTACTAAACTTCTTGAAGTTCTAATTGACAACAACCTTACCTTTGATTCCCATATAAATAATACTATAAAAACAGTCAACAAAAAATTAGGATCCCTATACAGGATTAAATCCTTTTTGACTCCACTAGCCAGGACCACCATAGTCCATACCCACTTAATCTCTACCCTTCTCTATGCCTCGCCTATATACACACAAATATGTAAAAACAACATCAACAAGCTATTTCCTACAATAATGTTGCCAGATTTGCAACTGGGTCTGCCCTCAGAACCCATCATTGGGATAATCATAAAGAGCTAGGATGGCTAGAACTGCTATATACAATACTATTCAACCAGTTAACAGCTGCCCACAAGATCCTGTACCAACCTACTAACACACCAATACTTACTAACTTAATCACCCACTATAACAATCTCAAGATTCTACGCTCATCAAATAAACTACTTGTATAAATAGATAAAGCTAACAATTTGGCTGATGACTCTTTGTTCGCCAATACAGTGGGGAAAACCTGGAACTCCCTCCCAAAAGACCTAACCATCATTACCTCTACATTATTTAAAAGCAAATTGAAGCCATACCTTAAATCACAATGGCTATGCCCTTGTTCTAACCCTAACTACCTCGATTTTCTCAAAGTATTTATCTCCACACCTGTATAAACTAGTTACTTTTCTGTTGCCTACTAGAGAGAGTATATAGTACCTACTTTTCTGTTAACGACTTTTCTATTAATGACAAAAAAAAAAAAAAAATTCTCATATTAAATTTTTATTAGGAATGTTTTTGAATGGCTAACAACAGCTGAAATGTACCATGATCCTGTTTACAGAAATGCAACAAAATGTAATGAATGAGATGAATATCTAAATTTAGCTGTATTTGTAAATGTCTCATATTATAAATGATATTTGTGTTTTTTTTGTGTTAGTTGGAGCTTTTCTCCCTGGGTCTCCACTGAAAATGGACATATATCCAGTTGGACTAGCCCAGACAACAAATGTAAAATAAATAAATAAATAAATACTTTCAGAAATAAAAAGAACTTAAAACACATATTCTGTACTAAAGATTGTTTCTCCAATGGAATTGTTAGAAAAAAGAAAGGCACGCTCCACTTTGGTAGGTGCTCTGCATGCAGCAGTATAGACACAGCTAACTTTTTTAAACATCCTATTAATGGGAAAGAATATTCGTTCTCTTGCCATGCTGACTGATGCACAAAGCATTTGGTCTACCTTGCAGTATGTCAGGTCTGCTTCAGCTTATTATGTGGGAAAAACGGACCAATTATTCAAAAAGAGAATCCTAAGACATCTCTGTGATATTCGGAATAAAGATAATAAGAATGTTTTAGCATGTCATGTTGCACAGTCCCCCACACATTATTTCAAATTCCAAGCCATTGAAAACACACATCAAGGCATGAAACAAGGGGACGTTACAAATAATACTGAGAGAAATTAAGTCAAATGGATCATTAATCTAAGGGCGGATAGACCGCCAAGATTAAATGCCGTGGTACCACTAAGACCCATGCTAAAGAGGAGGAGAACAGCAACTGGCTGAAAAGGAGTGTTCCCTTTTGACTGCTTCCATTGGTTGGTTACTCATTGGACATTGGCAAGGGTGTTGGCCTCCAAGATAATATTCAATTAGTGGCTTATATGTTTTTAAAGTAAGAGCTTCCCCTTCTCATTACACGATCTGAAGAAGGATAAATCCGAAAGCGCTTATCGTTTGAAAAAAGGGGATTTTTTTTGTTGGTTTTATCATTTTGTCTATTGGATATTAAATAAGCCTTGGCTTTATTTTACGTTGGCCCGTGGTGGTGACATTGGTATTTTTTTCTCTCTCTTTGATTTTCCACTGGTGCACCTTTAGCAGTTACAGGTACTTTTGTTTCCTGATGCTGTTAACTGGTTTCAAAGTTATCTATCTAGCTGCCAGCAAGCTCTGAAATGGAAGCAAGATCTATCCCCACTCATTACTGTTACACTTGCGAGTCCCTCAGGGTTTAATCCTAGGGGCCCACCTCTTCAGCATATTCATAAATGATCTCAATACTGCCTCCTCTCGAGCATCTATCATGCAATACACAGATGATTCAACCCTCATATGTGCAGCATCCACAATAACTCAACATCTTACAGTCACACAAAAAGCCTTCTCTGATATTGAAACGTGGTTAGCAAACTCACAACTCATTCTCAACCCTAATAAAACTAAATTTATGATCTTTCATCTATCTAAACCTACTAATCTCCCAGCTAACTTTTACATCACTGCCAGTAATAATACTAGGATTTTCTCAGATTCCCAAACAAAACTATTAGGTGTCATAATCGACAACAGACTAAAATTTGACACACACACTTCTAACATAATCAAAAAGGTTCAAAAGAATATGGGAACAATGTACAGAAACAAAAAATTCTTAATTGATGCTGCAAAAAAAAGAAGTTATGTACTCACCATAACGTTCCATCTGAGTAGTTATACTTCATTTTTCTGCAACCTGTAGGTATACGGATCCATATCAGATCTCAGCTGGCAACTTTTTTTCTAGCATCTGCTCCAAGATCAGAGCTCCTCCCCTTACCCATAATGCCCTAGCATCTCCTATCTTCCCTCAGATCGAGTTTGCTGCAACTAAAAACATAAGCAACTCAGCCCAATGAACCAAACCTGAAAAGATAGGACAAGGTCTGGGGGACAGAGGGAGGGAATGTTACAGAAAAATGAAGTATAATTACTCAGATGGAACGTTATGGGGAGTACATAACTTCTTTATCTGAAGTAGTTAACTTCATTTTATCTGCAACCTGTGGGACAGAGTCCTCAGCTACTCCAATCCTGGGAGGCCCTTATGGAAGGATATTCCTGAGCACCGCAGAGCCAGAGGATGCTTTACCCCTCAAAATCCGATTTAATTTGTAATGGGAAATGAAGGTATGTTAATTGGCCCAGGTTGCTGCTGCACAAATATCGTCCAAAGGCACCCTAGACCAAAAAGCAGCAGAAGTTGCCATGGACCTGGTAGAGTGAGCCTTAACAATACCAGGAGGAGATAAACCTTTTGCTTTGTAAGCATGTGAAATACAAAGGGTGATCCATCTAGCCAAAATACTTTAGAAATAGCTTTTCCCATAAATGCTTTGGAAAAGGAAACAAACAATTGGTCAGTCTAGCTATAAGACTTCGTTCTATGAAAATAAAAACGAAGCTGTCTATGAACATCTAACAAATGGAGTTTGTATTCACCTTTATTTTGGAAGTTAGGAAAGAATACGGGCAGATTAATGGACTGGTTCATGTTTGCTTCAGATGCCACTTTGGGTAAGAAGGAAGGATTAGTATGGAGAGAGACCCTATCCTTCTAGAAGACCAAATATGGAGGCACGGCAGACAGAGCTTGAAGCTCAGAAACCCTCCTAGCAGATGTAATGGCGACTAGGAAAGCGGTCTTCCAGGAAAAAATTTCAAGTCCACCGAAGCTGCAGGTTCGAAAGGAGGAGCCACCAATGCCTGTAAAACAAAAGTGAGGTACCAAGGAGGCACTGAATCCTTGAAAGGTGGATGTAACAGAAAAGTACCTTTAAGAAAAGCCTTACACAGCCTAGAGAAGGCTAAGGCAATGCCGTCTTCACCAACGTGAAAACTGGTAATGGCTGCCAATTGTACTTTCACTGTGGAGGAACTAGCTCCTTGCTGAAAGATGCCATACAGGAAATCCAATACCGCTGGAACAGGGGCTGTAAAGGGATCAATTTTTCTCTGTGAGGCCCAAATGGAAAAGCACTTCCATCTACTGCAATAAAGTTTCCTAATGAAGTCTTTAAGAGAAGCCACCAAAATGTATTTTACCGGGGATGAAAGACCGGGAGTCCTGGCAATTAACAGAACTGGAGCAACTAGGCTGTCAGCTTGAGCCTGCCCAGATCGGGTGGATGGGCCCCCGACAGATGGGATATTAGATCCGGTCAGGGATGCAGAACCCACGGGGGAGCTAAGAGATGAGACCAAAGGAATGGGAACCAAACCTGATGAGGCCAGAATGGGACAATGAGGATCACATTGCACCGCAGTCGGCAAGCTTTCTGAAGAAACTTTGGAATGAGTGGCAATGGTGGGTAAGCATACAGAAGCCCGGGGGGCCAAGCATGGACTAGAGCGTCTCTGGGGACTTCCCCTGGTGAGGAATCAGAGCAAAGAACATGCTGCACTTCGCATTGGAAGGAGATGCGAAGAGATTGCAGCAAGGCTGACCCCAAGCAAGGAAGATCTCCTCTGCTACTGACTGTTTCAGTGACCACTCGTACGGCATCAGAATGGCATGACTCAATCTGTCCGCTAAAATGTTGGAGCACCCCGGGATGTACTTTGCTATCAGAAACCGACCTGTGGAGATCGCCCACTCCCACACTCTCATGGCCTTGCGACATAGGGGGTAGGATCTGGTTCCCCCTGCTTGTTGATATACCAGACAACCAACATGTTATCTGACTGAATTGTAATCAATCCGAGAGGGAGGACAGTGTGAAAGGCTTCTAACGCTAAAAGCACTGCCCTCAACTCTAGAACATTTATGTGCAACTTGGTCTCTGACTGGGACCACGTGCCTTGGACTGTCCGTCCCAAACAGTGTTCCCCCCACCCGAGTTGGGAGGCATCTGTGGTCACTGTGGCTTGGACTGGAGATGAAGCGAAGGGGTGTCCTTCTGATATCTCCGGTGAACTTAATCACCAAAGAAGAGACGTCCTGCAGACATGACTGATCTTGATCGGAACTTCCATGGGCAGGTCTAGCCAAGACTATTGAACAGCCAGAGTCCATTGAAGAACCCACATGTGAAGGCGCGCACAAGGGAGAATCGATATGGCGGCAGCCATGGAGCCCAGAGCCCAGAGAACCTCGCTTGCGTTTGGAGACTTGAAGTTCGCTATCTGAGCTATGTGGCACCTGAGGTGTAGGATCCTGTCTGGAGTTAAGAATACCTTCATCTGCAAAGTGTCTAGCCATGCCCCAATGAAGTCTAGAACTTGTACTGGTTGCAATTTGGATTTCTGAACATTGACTGTAATTCCCAGTAGATCTGACAAGCAAATGAAGTAATCTCAGGCCAGACATAGGTGATGCTTGTTGGGAACAGCGAAGAGCCAGTCGTCCAGGTATGGAAACACCTGAATACCCTGAAGCCTCAGGTGAGCCGCTACAACTGCCATTATCTTGGTGAAAACCCTGGGGGCTGTGGTGAGACT
The DNA here is from genome assembly GCF_019279795.1 of Protopterus annectens. Taxonomy (NCBI): domain Eukaryota; kingdom Metazoa; phylum Chordata; order Ceratodontiformes; family Protopteridae; genus Protopterus; species Protopterus annectens. The sequence continues at coordinate 743,304,492 of NC_056730.1, read as the reverse complement.
AAAGGGTAGGGCTATGAACTGAAAATGACTGGCTCCCAGCTGGAAACACAGAAACCTTCTGGAGCTTCTGTGTATTTTGATGTGGTAGTAAGCATCCTGAAGGTATAATGAGCACATCCAGTCGCACTCTTGGAGATAAGGTAGAATGGACTGTAGGGTGACCATCTGGAATTTCTGTTTGGCTACCGACAGGTTTAATGTTGACAGGTCTAGAATGGGCCTGAGGTCTCCCGTCTTTTTTGGCACCAAAAAGAACCTTGAGTAGACGCCTGATCAGGACTGATCGGGGAAGGGGGGAGGGGGACCTGTTTGATGGCTCGTTTGAGAAGCAGCTTTTAAACCTCTAGAGCTGCAGCCTCCCTGTGTGTGGGTGGAACATCCGGGAGGTGCTTTGGAATATTTGGAGGGGCAACAAATGGGATAGAGTAACCTCTGGATATTATCTGTAAAACCCAGCAATCTGTCATAATGGACTCCCATGCCGCTGGGTGTAAGGACAATCTTCCCCCAACTGCCTCCAGAGTAGGACAGTCGGGCAACCCCTCAGGGGTGCTGACCGGGTCTATCAGAAAAAGGTTCCCTAGACCCAAAATTCCTGGGACCTCACTCTACCTCTGGGTCGGCGTTGATCCTGTCCCCCTCTACCTCTGGGGGAATAGTTGTCCTGACAATCCCGGGAAAACTGAGATTTTTGGAACCGCATCTTCTCCTGCCCTCTTTGATTCCTAGAGAAGGACCGCTGAGAGCTAGAGAAACGGATCCCGACGGCAGACAAAGTCTTCCCCTCCTTTTCGCTGTGGACAAGTGTGTCACGTACTGTCTTCCCAAAAAGTGAAGAACCATTGTAGGAAGCGTTGATAAACGACGCCCTGAAAGGGTCCGCAAACTGACACAACCTTAGCCAGGCATGACGCCTCATGGCTATGCCTGTCCCAGCTGCTCTAGCTGCTCCTTCCGTGGCATGGGAAAGGAGTTGCATCGACGTGTTTGAGACTGACTTCAGAGTAGATATTTTTGCCGAGAACAACTGTCTGTCCTGCGGCGATAAAGACTCTGGGGGCAACTCAGCGAATTCTGAAGCAAGGTCTTGCTGAAGCCAGATCACATGTGCCAAATAATTCAGCGCACGGATTGAAAAGGTCGCTGAAGAATAGACTATCCACCGACCTGGACTCCTTGTCTGAAGGGTGGACTGAGGAACTCTCCTGTGCTAGTTCCTTCTTTGTGGCCACTGCAACCAACACAGCATCAACTGGGGCTCCTTTCGACCAAGGTTGTCTGTCGGAAGGGGGAGATAAACTCTTGTCAGGGCATTTGGGGATGGGGTCTACGGTGTCAGGCTCCTTCCATGCCCTCATGGTGATGAGATCCACCAAGGGGTCCGCTGGTGGGGACACTCAGGAAGTAGATGGGCCCGTGCCAAAGGCCTCCTGGAACACTGACTCATCCCCAGAAGGTTTTTGGGGCTGACCAACCTCCCCTCTGGTAGAGGATCTCTATAATTTCTCCGAAGGAGACGTCTTCAGGAGGTGACCAGGGGGAACCTTCTCCTTCATCTAAGTCAGTGTCCATAGTGAGGGACTTGGGGGAGTCCAAGTGCCTCCTTTTACGCTTACGGTGACCCTCTTCAGTGGGACTCTCAGAAGGGGATTCATGAGCTGCAAGGGTTTCCTCAGGGAAATTAACCTGGGGATCCTCTGGCACGGGCTGTCCCTGAGACAAGATGAAGGGAGTTGTCGCCAAATCCAGGGGGGCCTGGGTGGTATCCGAGGGGATGGGCTGGGGTCTCAATCACTGGGCGAGAACCCTCTCCACCACTTCGAAGGCCAAGGGAGAGCGGACCTCCTTAGCACCCAGTAAGGAAGACGCCCTCCCCGGATCCAAAGCGGCGACCAGAGCCGAAGCCAGGGCAGCCTGAGGTCCGAAAAGGTCGGAGCCGAAGAATCCATTCCCTCGGGTCCAACTCCCTGTCCGCGGCTCCGAGAGTTGCTCAGATCTGAACAAGTTGGATCCGAGGAACTCAAAGGTAACAGCTGGAGTCGAGTTGGAGGAACCATCGGCGCCGAGCTACCAGCTCCGAAAATCCTCAGATCCAAGAGCCTCAAAGCCAAAGCATGGATCGGGAAAGGATAGATTGGGTGGAAATAGGCACGGAGGTCCCCCCTCCACAGGGAGAGGGACCTGGCAAGACTCCCATCTGAATTTGGGTCTGAATGAATCTCCGCATCTTCCTGTCCATGTCGATAAGCTCCGAGTCGACCTCAAAGAAGTCCGCCAAGCAACTCAACAAACTGTGCTGCTCTTTCCCTCTATCTGGACTAGAATCAAGCCTCCCCTTGAAGAAACCAAGGAAGTATGTGCACCATCTGCTAAACCTACTGTTCTTTAGTTATTTTAGCCCCGCTAGGTGTTCTGAACGCTTCCCTGCCAAGAAGCCAGCAGTCAGCCCTTCCTCTTCTTTTTTGTACAGCTACCCTTCCTCTTCTACTAGCTCCACTTATCTACACTGTCCTCATCCTCCTCCTTTCACGTATTCTACCCCTTCGACAGCCTCTGTGGACCTTAGTTGCATCCCAGCACCTGGCCACTAGATGGCGTCCTCTCCCTATTAATCTAATTACTGCCTTATACTCTATTTCATCTTTATCTTCTTCCCCTTTAATCTGTAAAGCCCTATTTCTTACTTTACTCTCTTAATCCACTATAGTCCTCTCTTTCATACTACATCTCTGTCCCCTGTACTTACCTGTTGCTTTCCCCACTTCAACAATAGATTCTTGATCTTCCCTTGCCTTCCTGGATCTCTGCTGTCCTACTCTCCTACCTTGCTGCATTGCCAGCCCCCCCCGAAGATACGTTTATCTTACACTTCTCTGTCCACTATCACTACTGGTAAGGCCCTTACCTTCCTCCTATATCCATACTTTCCTTATCTCTTCAGCTCTCCACTGATAGTTTTTATTCCTGGCCTCTCTCCTTCTGTGGCTCTTCCCGCTCCGTTCGCCCTGCGGGCTCACTCCGCTCCCCTACCCTACCCCCAAATCCCACCCACCCCCAGTGCTTCTACATTTATAGTCCCCTCCTAGCCCCTCCCCTATTGCACTCTGCCTATCCCATCACTCTGCTCCTCCCCCTCCTACAGATTTCTCTTTAAACCGCCCCTCCCCCTCTCACTCCCCTTTCCCAACTGCTCTCTCTCATACATCCCCACCTTATATCTCTATACTCCATAGCCTACCACTACCGTATCTTCCAATATCTATCCTACACTACTCCTCCATGTCTCTTCCACACTATCTCACCTCATTCACATGTCTTTTCATTCTTACCATTCTGTATAATGCATCTTCTTATTCCAATACCACACTACCCGCCTCTTTTTCACCCCACTCATCCTCCACTATCTCCTATCCACATCCTTCATCCCTCCATTTTTATTTGATATCCCCCTCCCTCCTTCAACCAAATCCATTTCATTACTTTAAACTAAAACACCATACACTCTACATAAAATCTCCCACTTTCAAATGTAAATTACATCTCCCTTTTACTTTACTCCGCAATTCTAAGTTTCAACTCCTCTACTCCTTCTCTTGTCTTGCTCTTGCAGGAGATGTCCATCCTAACCCTGGGCCAACTCCAACTAACATTCTCTCTCCCACTACCTCCACAAATAGGCACAATAATAAATACCTTAAATTTATTACCATGAATACCCAGAGTATTAATAACAAAATAACAAACTTCCATGCCTGGCTAAATGTAACTGAACCTGACATAGTAGCAGTAACAGAAACCTGGCTAAAACCTCAAACTAGTAACTCTGAAATTTTACCACCTGGCTACCAAGCACTTAGGTCCGATCGCCAAAACAAAAAAGGAGGTGGTGTAGCCTTAGTCTACAACTGCCTGCTAAATCTTAGCCCATACCAAAATACCATTCCTAACTTTAATAATGCAGAACTAGTCATAGGAATCCTCAAAATAAACAACTTCAAAAGTATCTGTATTATAACCATCTATATCCCTCCTGGAGACAACTCCTCCACCCTAGAGAATATTCTCTGTTGGGCCTCAAACAATATTAAACAGGAAACTTTCATTCTAGGTGATGTAAATATTGATTGGAATAAAATTAATAACAATACTCCCCTTCAGTCTATCAATCTTTATAATTTTACTCAACTAATAAACAACATTACCAGACCTAACAAAACTAACCCGCCAGGGTCCATCTTGGACTGGATTCTAGTCAGCCACCCTAACAATATCTCCAACTCAGGTACCTTACCAGACTCATTAAGTGATCATCTCCCAGCCTTTATTAACCGAAAAACCCAACAGCTCCCACACCAACAACAATATGCCCACTCTCGCAACCTAACTAACTTTAATCCTTCAGTATTTTCAGAAACCCTTCAACTAACAAACTGGGATTCACTAAACACTCTTCCCCTAGATGAAGCCCTAGAACTCTTCAATACTACCTTCCTTAAAATCCTAGATTCCCAAGCCCCTCCCCGTACAAAAAGGATAAAGTTCAACTCTGCCCCTTGGCTAACTAAAGACACTAAAACTCTAATGCGACAAAGGGACAAAACTTGGAAACTATACAACAAAAATAAATACTCAGCCTCTTTACTGCAATTTAAGCAACTCCGCAATCTTGCTAAAAAACTTATTATGAAGGATAAGCAATCTTACTACGGCAAACTTCAGTCTACCCTCACAAATAATCCCAAAAAATTCTGGAATTCCATCAATTCACTCTTACATCCAGGTACAAAATCCAATCCCTGTCCAGACAATAATAAGACTGACACTGAAATCGCAACTCTCTTTAACTCCTTTTTCACTGGCTCAATAGCTGAACTGACTAAATCCTTCTCCTCTTCCACCCCTACCCCTAACCCAAGGCATCCTTTCATACCCATCCCTCACTCCAACTCTCATAACCCCCCTCCCACTTTCATTCTACATCCCGTGTCTACCACCAGTATCAAACAACTTCTTCTCAAACTCAAACCATGCTCCAATGCCCCTGACAACATCCCATCACTCTTTCTCAAGCTCGCAGCAAATGGCATCGCCATACCTATCAGCATTCTCATCAATAGATCCATCCAAGAATCTTATGTTCCCAAACTTTGGAGAGCTGCCCACATTCTGCCCCTCCATAAAGGAGGCAAAATAACACCATCTCTAACTTCCCAATAGCAATTCTTTCCCCAATCTCAAAAATTCTTGAAAAATGTATACACCAGCAACTCATGCCCTACCTTCTCGATAACCATCTCCTCACTCCTACACAACATGGGTTTCGGCCTGGCCACAGTACCATAACTGCTCTTCATTCCTTCCTAGAAATTGTCAACCAAGCCCGTGACTCTGGAAATATTGTCTCCACTGTTCTTCTTGATCTTTCTAAGGCCTTCGACACTATATCCCACACTCTCCTTCTCAACCACCTCCCTAACCTCAATCTCTCCCACAACTCTCTTTCTTGGTTCAGAAGTTATCTCTCTGATAGATCCCAAGCTGTGAAATGGAATACTGGTACCTCAAAATTCCTACCTACCCCTACCGGAGTCCCTCAGGGTTCTATTCTCGGGCCTCTGCTCTTTAACATCTTTATCAATGATCTCCACTCTTCTATTCCTCTTGCTCAAATAGTACAATACACAGATGACTCCACTGTTATCTGCTCTGCCCCTAGCCTTCCCGAGCTTCAAGCCAAAACCCAATTGGCCTTCACAACCATAGAAAATTGGATGCTTCAAAATCATCTTTCCCTCAATGCCAATAAATCCCACATCATTCTCTTCTCCCCCTCAAAAGCTCTGACTCTTGATAAGTCATCCTTCATAATTTCCAGCCTCTCCCAGTCCTCAATAGAAGTTGTTAGTAGTGCTAAATTACTCGGAGTAACCATTGATGAGCACCTGAAATTTAATAATCATATTCAACTAAACATAAAGAAAACTCATCAGAAGCTCGGTATGCTTTATAGAAATGCAAACTTTCTTACTCTATCTTCAAGACAAACTCTCGCCACTACCTTTCTTCTCCCTTCTCTACTGTATGGTGCTCCTCTTCTATCCAATCTCTCCACTTCTATCTCCGCAAAACTTGAAAGTTGCTACTACAAAATTGTCAAATTCGCTACTAACTCCGCTCATTCTACACACCACTGCATCTGCCTCCGTAGTCTTCAATGGCTAGAACTCCCTAATCAACTCAATTTCCTCCAACTTACTACTGCACACAAACTAATCTTTAAACCCACTGCTTGCCCAGCATTATCTAATACCTTAACCATATACACTCCTCCAAGGCCCCTAAGATCTAGCCACCAAAATCTTATTTCAGTATACAAACCCAAACGACCCCCTGGCCAACTCCTACTTTCCTATACTACAGCAAAAAAATGGAACTCACTTCCTTCCCTTCTAAGAGCCACTACAAACTATGAACACTTCAAATCTCTTCTCCATTCTCACCTCTTCCAAAATTGGAAATGTAATTGTATACTTCCTACCTAGATCTCAATATATCCTAGTTCCATCCTGCCCCCCTGGTTCCCCTTCATCTGACACTCTCCCTAGCTCCCCTCTCTTCTTCATTATCGCCTCCTTCCTCCCTGATTAAACCCTTTATTTTCCTTCAAGTGCTCTCATCCCACTGCCCACTTCTATGCTTACTCTCACCTTTAAATCTTTTGCCTTTTTCTCAAGGTGGTCTCCTGGACTCAATCACAAAATGAACATTAGTTATCTGTTCTTTTTCTATCCTCTTCTGGACACCTCTCCTTTAATTTCTTTGCTTCTTCTTTGTTTCTCCCATGCTTTCCTGCTCTTGCATTCAAACTCTATCTATAATTTCCTTTTCCTTTCCTACTTTACTAACATTACAGTTGCATTAATATATCATTTTCTTATGTATAGTGCCCAATGCACCTCATTCTTGTTTGGAAATTGTTAAAGTATTATGCTATTAGAACAGAGTGTGTTTTTGTGTGTAATGTATTAGTTTAGAGCTTTTCTGCTGTGTTTTTGTGTGTAATGTATTATCTTGGAGCTATTCTCCCCGGGCCTCCACTGAAAACGGGCTTTCGGGCCCAGTGGACTTCCCCGGTTATCAAACTGGAAATAAATAAATAAATAATAAATAAATAAATCTGGCTGGTCTGTGCAATGGGGAGGAAAGCCTCGGGTCCGAATGTTCCAACAGCACTGGTGAGAAACAAGGAGACCGAAGCCGTGGAGAAACAGGCTTCATGGTCTTAGAAGGGGGACTAAGAAAGGGCTCCCTGTGTCTGGGGATCTCTTGCGATGTTTGTCCTTTCTCTTCTCCTTATCCTCTCTGCACCTTTCTTTATCTTTTTCTTTCTCTTTTTCTTTGTCAGCCACGCTGACTGTAGATTTGTCTTTAGTAGACCCATCACCAGAAGAAGAAGAGGGAGGTTGAGAGGTAGAACACTAGAGACTGAGGCCGAGACAGATTCCAGCATGGCAGCAGGGAGATGTCCTTTGGCTACTAACTTGGCCTTCCGATCCCTAAGGGCCCTCGGATTGAAACCAGAACAGATAGCACATTGAGTGGACAAATGTGCCACTCCCAAACAAATCACACACAGAGTGTGACCATCAGCCAGGGAGAGCTTATGGCCACACTCCGTACATTTTTTTGAAAACAGGCTTTGGCTGATCAGCCATAGCCCTGCACCCAAAAGTAACATCACTACCTATCAGAAAAACCACACACAAACACAGGTAGAGGAAGGGCAGGCCTAACAACCACTCTCCAAGTTTGCAAAAACTTTTTTTTTACCGACGAACAAGCGATACACTAAACAAGGGGAGGAAGGGAAAATATTCACTCAAACACACACTAGATACAAGTAATAATACCACTTACTATCCCTGAGCTCAGAGCAAAGGAGACCACGATGCATACTACTGGCACGGCAAACGAGATCTGGGGGAAGATAGGAGATGGTAGGGCATTATGGGTAAGGGAAGGAGCTCAGATCTTGGAGCAGATGCTAGGAAAAAAGTTGCCGGCTCGGATCCAATACGGATCCGTATACCCACAGGTTGCAGATAAAATTAAGTTAACTACTTCAGTTTAGCCATAGCTAGACCTAAGTAAATTAGAATCATGCTATAATAAGATTGCCAAATTTGCAACAGATTCCACACATTCAACCCATCACTGTCAAGGCCTAAAAATCTTTCTTGGTTAGAACTACCTCATATTATGAACTATAACCAGTTAATAATGGCTCACAAAATATTGCACAATCCTGACAACGTACCTTCCCTAAAGATTTTCTACAACCCTACTCTAACATTCATACTCTTCGATCATGTAACAAAGACTTACTCCAAGTAACCAAAGTATCCAATACAGCAGGCAACTCTCTTTACTCTAACTTTGTTGCTAAAAATTGGAATATCCTTCCACATAGTATTAGATCCATAAGCAATCTTAATCATTCAAAATACCTCTCAAAAGACACTATTTTGAATCCTATCTGGCTTTGCACATGTAACACTCCAGGTTAATTAAGTTAGCATTACTTATACAATTTGGCTATATGTACTAACTCTGTTAAGATACCCCTTCTAACAACACTACTTCTCTATAAGTAGTTCCATTCCTAACTGCAACTCTCACCACAGAAGTATTACTAACTATGCACTTACTCTGCGCCTAAGTGATTCTCCCTGCTTACTTTCCTAACTAATGTTAAGTCCCTCCACATATATAAATTCAACCATACATTTGTCTATATTCAAGTGTTTGAAGTCTTGTTCTATTTGATACTATGTATAAGTTTTTGTTCTTAAATTTTTATCTTGTAAATGTGTTAACACTCATTTTTTGTCAATTTTGTTTATGTCTACTACTTGTGATAATTTGTATGTAAACTTAGACTTTAGCTTTTCTCCCGGGCCTCTGCTGAAAATGGGCACCGTCCCAGTCGGACCATCCCGGAAAACAAATGTCAAATAAATAAATAAATAAAATTTACTTTGCACTTTACTGACAAAAGTTTAAAAAATTAAAAAAATATGTAATAATTATGTGCTTGTGTGCTCACTGCCTAAGAATAATACAAAATTGGCATTATAATCTGAATTTTATTGATTAACTCAACTTGTAGCACTGGTATGAGTACAACATTTCCATTAAAATATATTGATAAAAAGAAAGCCAAATTAAATTATGTGTCTTGATATCCTGTCAGATGATAATCTGGTGCTGGTTTATTCTGTTAACCACAGAAAAAATGTTGCTGCAAACAGTATTTTCTGTATGAATTTAAGTCACTCATCACACATAATGAATATTTATTATATGGGATGACAATTTTTCTGATACCGATTTGGATCTTCATATAGTCAGGGTTACAGTGAAAGCAGTTATTATAGCCCTTGGTTTGGACAGGAAACAGTTAGCCATACAAAGCAAATATACAAGACTTTTACTTTTAATATAATCAGCCATAATATGAAAGAATTCCAAACAAACTGAACAGTTGGGTGACTAGAATCATAGCCATGTATTCCGCAGTATCCGCTACGACCATTATCAGATTAAGCCTTAATACATTTGAAACCAAGGCAATTAATATGAAATTAGAAATACTTATTAAAATATACTTTGGAAAGAGGAGGTTGCTTGCCTTAGCATGTGTAGGAAATGCTAAAGAAATTCACCAGTGATCTAAACCAAAAAAAGTGCAATGCACTGTGGTGGAAATGGAAAAAAAAAGTATCAGCTTATTCTGAAAATAATTAATATTACATCAGCCTCTAAATCTAACCTAGGAAATTAAAAAAAAAAACAAAAAAAAAACCGCTTCTTCCAGAAACAACTATACTCTCTTTTTTATAAGTTTAAGTCTGACATTTGTTCCATTAGGATAAATAACTATGTCAAAATATATTAACAAACATTTCTCCTAAGTTCACACTAAAGTAGCAAATCACGTTTTTTGTGAAGTCTGTGCTAATGAAGCCCACTTTATGTGACTGAACACTGTGCACACTATTTTGCCTACTTCTACAACAAAAACCAACATACTACTGGGATTTTTGAACATTGTACAATGGCAGGGCTGAAATTCTAAGATTTCTGCAAGCTAATTATCTGAAATAGGTTCTGAACAGATATAAATAGTGAAATATCTATCTAGAAAAAACATTGTTTAGTAAACTAGATTCAAGAAAAGAGAATCTATACAAGGTTCCACTATAAAATATTGAGTAACACAATTAATCGTATTGCTGACCACAAATATCTGAAACAACAAAAACTTATGCAAGCATTTTTTGTAAGATGGCACCCCCCCCCCCAACAAGCCCTTCATACCTACCAAACTTTAATATACCAATTCCATGGCCACACAAACATGAAAGAGAGAGACATTTCCCAAAACAAAGGAATCATTGTCACTGTATATATAGAAATCACATTGGCATTAATGTTCTGTACAAAACACTAATCTGTGGTTTGTACTTCAGCATCTTATTTGTTGACTTGGAGCACAGGTAATATGTGCACAGCAACCTGTATCTGAAGCCCATCAAAACATGAACTTGCTACCATTACAGCAGCTGCACACAATTTTGCAAACAAAAACTAATTTTAGAAAAAAATACAAAATCTGCTTCCACATAACACACTATGATGCAACACCTACAAATTAAAAAAATATTAAAGAATAAAGTCTGTATTCTAACATAAGACCACTAACAGAGACAATCTGAAATATATATTTATACCAACTGTACAGTGACATTACATACATACATAGATTCACTACAGCATGTCAGCAAAGCAAAGGAGTTACTAGCAGATGGCACAGAGGGTTAAGGCTGAGATGTAGCTCCTATGGTACAGGGTTTGATTCCTTCAGCTCTCATTTGCCTACTGTTTGACCTTTAGCAAGTCACTTAATCAGACAGCGCTTGGGGGCAAATGGGAATTTGGGATAGCCTCCTCAATGGTCCCATGGACTGCATGCCTAGCAAATACCTATGAACCTAAAAGCTACTGCATATCGCCAACAATACAGAGCATGGTGATACAACTGGATAACCCCCCCCCAAAAAAAAATAAAACAGATAGTATAATTAAAATTGCGTATTTTAAAAATCCTTTATTACAAAGCAGACAATTCAAATAACAAAGTGTTAAAAGTTGGGAAGTACACACTAAATTAACTGCATGACAGCAATACATGTCATTTGAGCGTGAGGAATGATATATTCCTCAGGTTTTGTCTTTTTCTTCTAAGACAGCTGGTCATCGGGCTTGGGAGATCATTCCATGGTATCCTTAGCCAAAATTTAAGTCATTGGTTCTCAAGATAAATCACTAGGAAAGAAACCCGACATCCAAACGTCTTAGGGATAAAGGATGGACAAATATCGCAAGATGTGTGGTCATGTGAAGCACCTAAGCAGAACAAGCACTACACGTGACGATCTTTATGGGGAATCTGTCTCCTGCACTGCCATTTTCCTCTTTCTGGATGACATGAAACCCAAAAACCAGATTACAAGGCGAATGTAAAATAAAGAAAATCAAAAACCTCAACAAGACACGTATCAGAAAGCAGTAGAACCAGCAAACGAACAAGTGTTCAGACCGATGATTAAAGATGGCATTTGGACTGGCAGCAAACCAGCAGACGAACAAGTGTTCAGACCGATGATTAAAGATGGCATTTGGACTGGCAGCAAACCAGCAGATGAACAAGTGTTCAGACCGATGATTAAAGATGGCATTTGGACTGGCAGCAAACCAGCAGACGAACAAGTGTTCAGACCGATGATTAAAGATGGCATTTGGACTGGCAGCAAACCAGCAGACGAACAAGTGTTCAGACCGATGATTAAAGATGGCATTTGGACTGGCAGCAAACCAGCAGACGAACAAGTGTTCAGACCAATGATTAAAGATGGCATTTGGACTGGCAGCAAACCAGCAGACGAACAAGTGTTCAGACCGATGATTAAAGATGGCATTTGGACTGGCAGCAAACCAGGAGACGAACAAGTGTTCAGACCGATGATTAAAGATGGCATTTGGACTGGCAGCAAACCAGCAGACGAACAAGTGTTCAGACCGATGATTAAAGATGGCATTTGGACTGGCAGCAAACCAGCAGACGAACAAGTGTTCAGACCAATGATTAAAGATGGCATTTGGACTGGCAGCAAACCAGCAGACGAACAAGTGTTCAGACCGATGATTAAAGATGGCATTTGGACTGGCAGCAAACCAGCAGACGAACAAGTGTTCAGACCGATGATTAAAGATGGCATTTGGACTGGCAGCAAACCAGCAGACGAACAAGTGTTCAGACCGATGATTAAAGATGGCATTTGGACTGGCAGCAAACCAGCAGACGAACAAGTGTTCAGACCAATGATTAAAGATGGCATTTGGACTGGCAGCAAACCAGCAGACGAACAAGTGTTCAGACCGATGATTAAAGATGGCATTTGGACTGGTAGCAAAGAAGTTCTGAGGATGGCACATCCGGATGTTGCCTTCATGCCTTACGCGCTGCATGGGGAGCATATGTCTGACAAACAGTGTACCCTATACAACCAAAAAGCTTTGATATACTGGGCAGACGTCAGCCCTAGCCCTTGGCAGGGGATCCCTATTGTAAAGAATACTTCAACAGTGACATGGAAGAACGTCTGATAATGTAAGAAAGAGACAGAGAAATGTAAACATTTCCTGAAGAGAGGTTGAATAGGGATGTGAAGGTAGACATCCTTCAAATTCAGAGACACCAGGAAAGCCTGAGGAAGTAATAAGGGAATCAGAGAAGGGAGAGACAATATCTTGAAAGGGGGAACTTTCGCAAATGTGTTGAGAAAAAAATATCTAGAATGGGCATCCAAGAACCCTCCTTCCTGGGAAAAAAAATCTTGGAATAAAACCATTTGCCCAGCTGGGAGGGTTGGACTGGCTGAATGGTTCCACAAATCAAAAAGTCTTGAAGAATCAAAGTAAAGTGAGGCAGCTGACAAAGAGGAGCTTGGGGAATGCCAGGAAAAAAGGAGGAATGGACTTACAAACCATGAAATAGCCATTTGAATGACAGAAATCACCCATAAGTCTGTGGTTATGTGTTGCCAGACTGGAAAAGACAGACTCAGTCTGAGGGAAAGAGGAATCTGGCCAAGGAGTAGAAGAAGTTGAATGTCAAAATGATGGAGATTTTTCAGGAGAAGAAGGCTTCTGACCTTGAGAATGCTTATCAGGAAATACCCTCTTGGAAGACCTCTTAGTCCTGGGAGGCTGTGTCTGCTGCTTCTGCACAAAGGAAGACTTAAGGGGTACATTCTCTGAAACTTAGGAACAACAAAAAAGGAGATCTGCTTAATATCCTGCATGACCATCCCCTTATCCTGCAATGTTTTAAAAAGCTCAGCTGCAGCAGAGACAAACATATTCTAGTTGTCTAAAGGAGAGTCCAACAACTTAGCCATAATGTCTTCAGGAAGGAACTGCAGCTGTAACCAGGAATGTCTCCTCATAACTAAACCTGATGCAGCTACACTAGAAGAAGCATTAGCAGTATCATAACTACATTTTATACTGTGACAAGATACTTGGGAAGTAGAACTCAAAAAGGAAATAGCAGAGGACTTAGCTTCTGAACCAGGCAAATCAGCAAGCTGAGAAAGAAGAGCCAGCACATACCTGGTCATATGTGTCTGGTAGTTTACGGCTCTAAAAGCTAAGATGGGAGAGGAATATACTTTTGTTTTAACACCCCTGTCCATAGAATATCTTTTCTTATCAGAAGGCAGACGTTTTGATGAAGAAAGCAATTTAGAAGGCTCATCAGTATCCAGGGAAATCACTGCAGGGTTAGAAAGGCTTTTATATAAAACCTTTTGCACTTCAGGATCTTTATAGAACTTGACAGGTTTTTCTGAGGCTGGTGGCTGACAGTAAACAGCTTGTCAAGCAGAAGAAAAGTTGTCCAAGACAGCATCTAAGACAAGTGAGTGCTGAAGGCTCGGGTAAATCAATCTGCAAAAGGTCATACCTCTTCTGGATATCAGAAATCAGGGAACATAACCAGTTAAAGTGTTCCAACATGCATACAATACTGTTCCCAAAGGACAATTCTTCAATGCTGGTATCGGGCAATAGGAAATCCTCTTCTTCACACCCTAGAGCAAGAGGAGAGTGAATCAGAGAGGAGTAAGCCAAGGATTCCTCAACAAACTCTAAGTCCACATCCTCCTCAGAGCAATCAGAGCCTCAAGGATGTTTAGAAGGAGTAGAGGACCAGGGAGCAGAGAAAGGGAAAAAACAACCCCTGGGGGGCTTCAATGCCATAAGGGCTTGGAAAAGACCCTGAGTGAAATCCTGACAGTCTCTGTGTGGATCTTTAGCTATAGGAGCCACATGTGGGGTCTTTTATTTAGTTTTCAAAGGAACATCAGCCCTAACAAACTTAGGGTTTCAGACCCTTTGCTTCACTTCTATAAGGAAACCAGGGAGTTCTTCCTTAACAAGAATCTGAGAAATCCCCCAACACCCCTCCAAAATGATCAGCTGCAGTTCTCCCTCCTTGTCTACAGCAGATGTAAGCACATCCTCAGAAGACATGCAAGTAGGCAGCTCCATGCTGGCTTCCAAGTGGGTCATGACAGTGGGGGCTGACGGAACCAGATGGTCCTATGTTTCTTCATCCAAACCAGATGGAGATGTCTGGAAGAGACTGGATAACAGACGATTCCCTATGTTTTTTAGATTTTTTCTTAAGCAGTGTCTGACCGTAAGGATAAATGGCTTCAGAAGCCATGGTTCCCTGAGCCAGAAGCTTCAATTTCTGGTTTTCTAAATAGAAAGGGAAGACAGACAGCTGTGTAAGGTCTTTGGTACAAATGCTTGACAAATCTAAAACTGAGTATGATTGTGGGTAGCACCTAGACAAAAAAGTCACTTCTCATATCTACACGTATGAGGATTCTTTCTCCCACTCTCACATTCTCCCTTCCTGGATGACATGTAAAAGGTAATACAACCAAAGGAAAAAAAGGAAGGAAGAGACTGCAGTGGAGCACTTATCTTTTTAATGCTTGGCAGTTGCAGCAATACAATGAACGACTTGCAGACTGAATTCAAAAAGCATTGTTCGGACTGGTGACAAAGAAGTTCTGAGAATTAGATGCTTGAACATCACTTATGTACCTAATGCCTTAAACACAGGACATAGGTCTGACATATGGCACTTGGAAGGAACTAAGGCTTTGGAATGCTGGCCAGATGCTCAGCTATCCTCAAGCAGGATACACCATTTGTAAAGAATACTGCAACAGTGATAAGGAAAGACATTTAAGAGAGTCAAATATTACCCAGCCCCATTGTTGTCCAAAAAATACCAAGCAGCTAATGACAGCAAGGGACAAGTCCTGGAAAACATGGCTACATAATAGAAATCCTGCAACAACTTAAGACAACTGAAAAACAGATAAAATATCTCATGAGAACTGACAAAAAACGTATATTCCAAGCAAAAAATAAGCTCCGACCTAATCCTAAGCTTTTCTGGACTTCAATAAGAAACCTACTGAACCCAGGCAAAATCATGCAACCTCCACAAACTACCCTCTGCCAACAAGATCACCACTTCCTGCAGTCAGTCTCAGCCTTACAGCTGCCAAATAGCAATCCTAACCTGACACCCCCAATTCTATCACCAATATCAGGAAACTACTTTTCATTTACACCAGTCCTCACATGTATTACTAGAATACCTCCACAGGTTAAAACCAGTTACCATAGCTTCTGATAACCTGTCTCCAGAAAACCTTCAAATAGCTGCTGAAGCACTAGCATATCCTGTGGAGATCTTAATAAATTGCACAATGAAATCTAGGTTCTACAACTCTGGAAAAATCCTTTGTTACACCAATACATAAGAGCAGTGGCCCTTCTACAGAAACCTTTACTTACAGACTACTTGCTATTCTCTCACCTCTATCAAAAATCTAGGAAAATTGTATCCACTCTCAACTACTAAATTTTATCCTGGCACATAACGTCCTCTCCTACTCAACAGGGGTTCTGACCAACCATATTACTACTACAGCATTGCTATTTTTTATGAACACAATCAACCAAAACAGAAACTCAAACAATCTTGTTTCTGTACTTTTTCTTCACATATCAAAAGCATTTGATACTGTGAACCATTAAAAGTTATTATATAATCTATCCTCCCCTAGGCCTGACTAATACCTCTCTACAATGGTTTGAGAGTTACTTCTCAGGCAGGCAGCAAGTCATAAAATGGTAAAAATGACTGTTCACCATACCTACCCACACCTGTAGGAGTCCCTCAAGGATCCATATTAGGCCCACTCTTGTTGAACCTATTTATCAATTACCTAACACACTGCTTCTTCACATGCCATGCAGATGACTCCACATTCACTTCTACATCTAAAAGACTGATTGAACTACAACATAGTACCCAACTTTCTCCTCTAGAAAGTTACCTTACGATCTTTCACTTTCTCCTTAACAACAAGGAAACTTAACTAATGCTGCGCACACCAAAACAATATTCTGTACAAAAATGACTCCACCATTAACTCAACAAATAATATGAAAAACAGAATTAGTCTCTCATGCTAAACTACTTGGAGTCACCATAGAAGGTTTTTAAATTTGTCTACCATATCACACAAGTGATAAAAGACGCACCAAAAACTGGGCAGCCTGTAAACACCAAAGCCATTCCCCACCAACAGTACTAGAAAAAGCACTGACCCAACCTCTCTCTCAGGTACCCTACTATACATGCTTCTCCTGCTCTGGCAAATCTGTTTTTCCCAATATAGCTGAAGCTGCAACAATGTTATCCTAAAATAAACATGGTTGCCTCTAACATACCAAATAGAACCCACCTCTCCCTAGCTCTGAAAAATTTAATTGTCTTGAACTCTCATGTGCTTACATACTCCCAATTACTTATAATCCATGAACTACTCCACAAACCGGAATATACATCTCTTATCAGTCTAATATACCATATATTCCCCAGCAGGACCTTACATTTTGTTGATAAAATGTTGCCCAGTATATTTAAATCTAGCAATACAGCAAGAGACTCAATGTATTCCAACTGCATCTCAAAGTGGAACTCTTCCTCCCTGCTTAAGGGAAAATATGAACTTAAGAACTTTCAAATGTGAGCCGAATCCACAACTTGCATAACCATGACCCTGCTCCTGTACCACCCTGGCTAACACCAATCCATATAACTGTTAGATCCACCTCTCTGCTCCCCACTACGACTTAATCTTCCCATCTAATTAACCTACTTATATACTCCACATCTCTTATCTTAGCTACCTCACTATGATACTTAAACTCTATTACATTTACATCTTAAAATCCACCTCCTCTTATTAATCATTTCTAATTACATGTTGCATCTTTCCCACATAGTTTAGATTTCCTGCTCACAGCTAGCTTACTGTTCTGATGTTATTCTATTCCAAGAACCTCCTAAATTATTCATATTATAAGATGCACAACTAAGCCAATATGTCCCAACGGTAAAGTTTTGCACAAAATTAAACTTGTGTATGTATAACAACAGACTGCATCTTCTTCTTTGTTTTATATCAGATTATTCTGTACTATATTTGTACTCGTGTTGGTATACTACTGTACCATGTTTCCCATGTTGTCATTACATTGTATTACCTACTGCAATTGTTATTGTCAAAGTAAATAATCTCTGTAACTTTTATGTGGAACTTCCACCAAGATGGTCTTCCTCAGTAAACAAATGCAGTTTGTTTGTATTGATTGTTAAATTAGATACTGGTGTTAAAAAAAAAGTAAAGAAAACATTGTAGTTGCTGGATCGCAAAAGGTAGTTAAAAAGTTCACTTTGAAAGCTGGATAAGGTATGGAGGGCTCAAGTTTTGAGTAAAAAAGAGCTCCAGACTCTGGAGCTAACCTGTGAAAAGCCGTTTCAGTAAAGGAAAAAAATGAATCAAAGTTTGCTTAAGGCAAAGGTGCCATCTGTCTGAGAGTGAATGAATAGTGGTCATGGCATAGTGGTTAAGTGTTGTGACTTTAGTGCACAGAGTTCTGGGTTCAAGACCTGCAAGGGCTGTTCATTATTATCTGTCATGGTATAGTGGCAAATCACTTTGGCTATGGTGTGCAGGGTCCTGGGTTTGAGCCTTGCAAAGGCTGTTTATTTGGTGTTTGGGTTTGGCATAATTTGCCTTACAAGCACAAGGTGCAGGGTTTGATTCTCAAATGGGATAATTGGCTAGGCTTAAAATGGCCCACAAGGGGAGTTAGCCTAGTACTGACCTATCAACCTATAAGTAGTGAAGGGGCTGAGTTAAGCTTATTTGCAAGCACGGGGGTAGAAGCTGAAATCTAGTAGTTTATAAATTACTATGGCAAAAAGGTACACCGTACCTTTCAGTGACTGAAAGAAAAGAGTTTTGTGGTAGGTGATAGCAATGTTGTATATTTATTTATTTGCATTTGTTAACTGGGAAAAGTCCGAATGGGTTACTCACTCTTGATTTACAGCCTAGGGAATAAAGCTCCAAAAATTACAGGTAGACAGAGAAATTACACAATAAAAACAAACATTTACAGTAGTGATTACATTTGAGTAAGAGAGTATCATTAGGGAAAGTATAAGATCCAAACACCAACTTAAAGAAGAAAAAAATGACTGATTATCTTGAAGAAAACAGGGTTTGCTTGGCTGTGAAAAGGACATTCATCAGTCATATTACAGTCTGTACATGTCAGATGCTATATATATATATATATATATATATATATATATATATATATATATATATATATATATATACATATATATATATATATATGCACACACACACACACACACACACACACACACATATATATACACACACATATATATATATATATATATATATATATATATATATATATATATACACACACACACACACACACACACACACACACACACATATATACACACACACACACATATATATATATATATATATATATATATATATACACATACACACACACATTTTGCAAATACTACATATAGTTATATTTTTCACAATTAGTTATCTCACTTGTATCAAGTTTTCCACTTCTGAATGGACAAGTACAAAACAAGTATTTACAAGTGTTTTTATAAATTGATTTATTTATTTCAGTTTCACTCTAGTTTACATGTCCATAGCTCTTAGAACTGATTATATTTATTGAATAGTATATGGGAATAGGGAGCGGGTTTAGTAGCCTAAACACTGGATAAAGAGAAGTTTGATCACTTGATAGTTGGTTGATAGACACACTGATGGGATGAGCACAGCAGGTGCATATTGTTAATCAAGGAGAAAGGAATATGAGGGCTAGCTGAAAGCAAGTGTCTGCTGATGTCTTACCACCAAATGTAATTATTTTAGAGTTTGGAGATGCAGGTGGATGGTTGCCATGAGAATTGTTAGATCTTTGTGTCTTAGTTAAGAGCTGATCTTGAGATCTTAGTTGTCCTGGTGGGGTATACCACTGCAGAAGGTTATCTAAAGGTGGGAATTTATGATGGAGATGTAGTACACTGTGTGTGTTTTTCAGCTGCGTATAGTAAAGTCTGTTGGTAAGATTTAGCTACTGTTGTTGGCCTAAAGCATTACCGTGATGAGTTTTATATGGTCTTTTTAAAGCAAACATTGCATCCTTATTGTAACATTGTCTAATGTTTGTAGCAGAGTGGAATGGAGAATTCTTAAGATGGGAGTGGGGCATAGAGGAGAAAGTAAAGAGGCATTAGTCAAGAAGCATTTGGCTCAGTATAAGCGACCACGTTTACAATGCCTTTGAGTGGAATACTTGACATGGATGTCAAATCTGAAGTTGTCATCAATGATAACTCTAAGGAGTTTTGTGTTTGGAGATACCTTTTTTCAGTTTGAGGATGTGACAGAAAAGGAACTTTTGTCATGGGAGGATAAGTTTGGGATATACAGGAACAGCTTGGTTTTCAATTAAGAACAGTGTGGAGACAAGTCTTCCCTGATTCCTTTTAATGTTTACTGTTTCTAGGTAGAACAGAGCTGATTCAGTGCTATGATTAGGTCAAAAGCCATGTTAAAAGGAGGACAGAAGGAGGTTGTCTTCTAAATCTTGCATGCTGTTTGAGAGATTTATAAATTTACACACATTTTTGACTGTGATCTGAAGTATCACAGTATCATGAGAAAGTACAGTTGTGTACACTTGCCATAAATGTAGATGTTTGAGTGTATTCACTGTTGCAGTCCTAACAAATGGGTTATCTGGCCCCCGGTAGCCCTTGATCGGCCCGAATACCAAAGGTAAGGGGATATGACGGCTGCCGTGCTGAGCACAACAAAACAGATGTCCTGGAGGAAGCTTAATCATTTTACAGTCTAGATGTTCTAGAATTTTAACAAGAGGAAGAAAAATGGCAACAGGCCTAAGGTATGCATGGGAAAATGGAATGATAAATGGGTTAATTTCTCTCAGGATGAATTCATTGAGCACAACTGTACAGCATAACAAGAGAAGGTAACTACAAATCAGAAGTCATACGATAACAGAGTACATTTTTGAAAACTTATGGTTATATGACATTGTTAGAAGGGAAACCAGTATTTTAGATTTTAAGAACCTAAAGGCAAAAATTGGTAGGTCGACAATGTCCCAAGCTAGTGGTTAAATGGGTAGTGAAGGACTTAGGAGGCAACATCAATAAAAAAAAAAAAGAGTTCATAAGAATATTGGCACTATTTTTTGTCAATATATATGCAGATCATGAACAGATACAAGACAGATATGCTGACAAATGTATAAATTCAGCTGAAAAAAAAGATTATTCTAAATTTCTGCATCACCACAGCTTACTATATTTTAAAGTACATTTGCATGTTTACAAAGAATTCATTCATTTTACAATATATTCGGCTGCTCTAACATTTCACAGAAAAACCTTAGCAAAAACAGACTTTTGACACAAAGCCATCTTGGCTTTTAAAGGAAAATGATTTGTATCCAGAGTAAGACTTAAAGCTAGAGAAACAAAATTAGCATGTTTGATATATTCTTTGAGATAACACAGATCCATTTTACCTCATCTGTGGTACTCTTCCACAGCTTGGTTGGGCCTGACAGTATCTGTAGGTTAAAAAAGCTAGAGATTCGCTTATCACTTCTGCCAAAATGTTCTGGGCTAGTTTTGGAGGTAACACACTCCACAGATCATGTCGGAGAGCACAGCTGTAATAATGCCACATTTGAATGGAAAACGAGCATCGCTCCCCCTGCAGAAAACATCAGAAAATAAAACAATAAGGCAATGGTGTACAAACTATTAGCTTTGTTCCTATGAATATAATTAACTCAGACTGAAAGGAAGTAGCTTAAGAATCTTGAGATTGTAGACAAAATATAAAGATCCTTCACAAGAAGCAAAACGTGTTTTAATAACCACAATACACATGTTTTATATCAACTATAAACCCCAGAATTTTGTCATGTGACCCAGCTACAACTATTAACGTACACTTTCTACAACCTCAATGAACCTGTAAATAACTATCTCATTTAAAACCCATTTCAAAACTTTTACTGAGAATATAGTTACAAATACAGCGAGGCAACTTTCAGACTTGTGTTACAGTTACAGGTGTTACTGGACTCCCATGTAAGTCAAGTATGTTTAACATCCATGAATCTAGTGTCCATGTCAACAGTTTTTAGAATGGTAGACAAACTAAAAGCTGCAAGAGGAATGCAAATATTGCTAAGAAACATTTTAAACAAGTTATGTGACAAAGAAAAGCAATAGCAGACTAACTATAAAAAATGTACAGTGAATGTCTTACTGTGTATACAAAACACATATCCTAATGTCCCAAATATGGTTAGTTTATCTGGCTATCTACAAGTAGCACTTTGTTTCACATTAGTCCTACAAGGAAATACATTTTAACACAAGGACCAATGAGTATGACTTTTAAAACAGAATTTCATTACATTTACTTAAAAACTAATATGGTGTATAACATGTAGACACATTCATTTTCACAATGTTAACAACTTGAATGCCCACATCTGATAATCGCAAAGTCTGTGGGCCTGAATCCCAAGTTATGCTACACAGTTGCAATATATTATAGCAATAACCCACGCCTGGGTGTGGGTAATGCTAAATTTACCCACGGTTGGCGTGGTTTGGTCCCGAGGGTAGCTTAATGAGATTGGGAGGGTAGCTTAATGATTAAGGTGTTTGCCTTAATGATTAAGGTGTTTGCCTTATAAACACAAGGTACAGGGTTTGAATCTCACAGTGGATAACTGGCTTGGCTTAAAATGGCTCGCAAGGGCAGTTAGCCTAGTATGAAACTATGAACTATTCCATATTTTAGGGGGTTGGGAGGGTGGCCTAATGGTTAAGGTGTTTGCCTTACAAACACAAGATGTGGGGTTTGAGTCTCACAATGGATAATTGGCTAGGCTTAAAATGGCTCGCAAGGGCAGTTAGCTTAGTACTAATCTATGAACCTATGAACCTATGAACCTATACCATGACATTATTTAAGAAAAGAAACTATTACTTTTCTTAAATAATGGCATAGTATAATGCCTGTTTACTGCCCTTCCGCAGATGTCTGGCATCAGCGGCAGTTCTGATGTACTGCACGCCTGCGCAGTACATCAGAGCTGTGGGCAAAAGCAACGGAGAAAGCAAGATCTCCGTTGCTTTTTAGTTTAGCTATGTTAAATGAGTTTAACATAGCGAGACAGTTAAAATAAACGGACATCTTAGTTGCTTATTTTAAAACTGTCTCACTATGTTAAACTCATTTAACATAGCGAAACACTAAAAAGCAACGGAGATCTTGCTTTCTCCGTTGTTAAACACTGTCTCGCTATGTTAAATGGGTTTAACATGCGAGACAGCTTTAAAATAAGCAACGGAGATCTCCGTTGCTTATTTTAAAGCTGTCTCGCTATGTTAAACCCATTTAACATAGCGAGACAGTGTTAAGAAACGAGTTATACTAATGGAAAAAAGTCCGGGCGACCGGACCTTTTTCCATTAGTATAACTCGATTTACAACGGGCACGCTGGCCAATCAGCGTGCACGTTTTGGGGGGGGGTCATGGTATAATATGCAATCATTAACACACAATGAGATGTAGGTCATTCCTGATAAGAGCACATTCTAAGGCATGATCCACCCGTACAAAATGATGTTTTACCTGGATGAGCTTTTATCATAACATAATCCACACCTCAGTTTATGTTAATGCCATTTGGAAAGAGGCACCCTTCTAACAAAATACATACAAACATAAATAGACACATAGAAGGTACAAGACATAGAAGAAATAAGGAGCTATATGAAAAAAATAAAAAAAATTCCTTAAATTAAACGGCTTCTGTCAGTCTAAGTCATACATACACACACAATTATTTTGTTTAATGGTGGAATGGCAGCACATGCACAAACATATTTGGCTTGCATGATATGATGAAATCATCTGTTATGCTAGCTAGATATCAGCAAAAATGATGTCCCAGCCATACTCAGGTTAATTATTTATGACTGTATTTCCTAGATGTATTTGGCAGCTTGTTCATCAGATACATTCCACACAGCAAGCTTGCACATGCAAAAATACACATAAACACAAAGCTGTTCAAATGTGGGATTGGAGTAACACTTTACACCTGCTGAGAAGCACACAACATTGTAATCTGTGACATAGTTGTCCTGCTAAATATTTATCAGAAAGAAAGTGACTCAACTGATTTAAATCAAATTTTTACTTTGCAGCTCCTTTTTGCATCTCCCAGCAGCATTAAATGTGACTAAGAGAAGAGCATATCAATTTTTTTATTTATTTACGAATGACGAACAAAAGGATCACAGTACACCTATGGCCCTTTCTCAGGGGAGACCGGAGAACATATTAATACTGGCCAAGGAAAAGTTGGCAAGAAAACTGGACAAAATTCTTTAGTTAATTGTAAAGGATCATTCACATCCACTTGACCTAACACCAGCTTGGGTAATATCACCTCTGTTTAGCATTTCACCTGAAAGGCAGCACTTCACAAGTTCAGCACCCCCTTAATGTTGCAATGTGGTGCCTACATCTGAATACACAGTCAAATGCCTGGTGTGAGGACAGAACAAAGAACCTTATAAAACAAGTTTGTAATATTAAACACAGGAAAGGCATCTGAATATTGTTGCACTGATTGTCTACTATTCTGGGTCTATACTACGGACAGATAGCATGACTAAAACAACACATTGCAGTAATGGATGTGTAAATCACTCAAAAGATAGGAAGTTCTGTTATGCAGCAACAGTTTATACAGCAGGAATAACATGCTAGTTTTGTACACACGATTTTTCACGATTGAAAAAGCTTAGACTGTTCTCTGTTGCATACCACTTTCTCAGACGCAATCTCTGTCTAACGTACAGAGCCATGTCCAACCCAGAATTGTTGAACATGCTCCATCTTAGCAAAACCAAATCTACTCGAGCTACACGCTCTAGGGATATAAACCTCAACACAACAATGAATAGAACATGCTGAAGGGGGTAGAATCCCTTCGCAGAGACTTCCCTTACTATGGAACAGGGTCCCGATCTACATAAGACATAGCCCCTCACTATCACTCTTCAAGAGGAACCTTGATGAGTGGATGGGTAACAGAAAGCTCACACCGGGGATCACACCAACAGCACTACTAGATAGGGGCCAAGGGTACTAGCTGCTAGTACAAGGGTCTAGGGAACTACTAAAGGGGCAGTGAATACCGCACAACGTGGCTGGGCTAATATATGCCTTCGGGCAGATAGCCCAGTACCAATCTATGAACCTATGAACCTATAAAATGTGCTGGTTATGACGTTTATTAGAAAACAAGTGAATATTCCTGCTAGGTAGTCTCCAGAGAAAATATGGAAGCCACATTTTTATAAGTCAGCAAATGTCCTACAAGTCTATTTTAAAAATGTGTCACAATGAATTTGACTGGCAGTTAATACAGAAGATTAAGGCTTTGAGCGGTTAATGAGTTGCTTCCTGTACCCAAGGTACAGAGTATGATTACTTCTGTCTTCATCAGCTTACTGTGTGGCTTTCATCAAGTCACTACAGCAGCTCTATAAGGTTGCCCCTGAAAAGGGATACTTGTGTCCAGCGGGATTACCCAGTTAGCAAATGGGTATTTTATCTACATCTATATAGATATGAAAAGCATAACATTCCATCACAAATGCAAAATATCAAAAACCACCAATAATCAAACCCTAATATGCCAGGACAATAAACATTAATTCATAAAGAATTGAAAAAAACAATAAAACACAGGTCTTTTGTAAATTCAGTATACCAACTCCAAGATCCCACTACAATGAGGGAAGGGCACGTTCACCGAGCTCCATTGTACTGTAATCTCATCATGCAATAGCTGGTAAGGTTTGATCAGCTGATTTTCGATCAGCTGTACCACTTTTTCACTTGTTAATGGAAACACACATCGACAAAATGTACCGCTCTCATATACCCACACACACACACACACACACACACACACACACACATATATATATATATATATATACGGGTAACAGAACAAAAGTGCACAAGATCAGAACTGAGAATACAGAACTAGACATATATAATTTGCAGATATGTGTATTTCTTTATGTTTTTGCGGGGGACCGGTCCCCCTGCATCCCACACCTCATGCAAATTACATGTACCAACTCTGAGATCACATTACAGTGAGGAAAAGGGTAAATTTCCCAGTCCTCACTGCACTCCGATCTGCTTTCAAAATATATACCTAGTTCAAGCTTCTAAGTTCCAATCTTGTGCACTCTTGTCTTGCAAATGTTCGATGTTGTTTCATTGATTTTAGTTCAGTGTTCTGTTAATTCAATGAAGTGAAGTAGATATATATATATATATATATATATATATATATATATATATATATATATAGGTGTAATGACTGTAATCAAAACATCTGAATGTTATCAATAATGTTGAGCACAAAAGAGTGACAAAGTAAACATCACTAGTATATTATGCGTACATGAGCAAGGAAAATCTTCTCACATGCAAAGTGAAAAAAAAAAAGGCAAAAACACCATTTTTTGCAGGGAAGCAAGTCCCCACGCACTCCCACACCCCCTGCTAATTATATATGCTAACTCCAAAATCACACTATTCACAGGGAAGGGACATATTCCCGCAGCCCTAGAGACTGCTAATCATATGTATTGTCAACCAAAGTGTTGACACATCAGCATAATAGATGCTAACATTTGGGAGTTTGGACTAAAGTCACCATTTATATATATATATATATATATATATATATATATACACACACACACACACACACACACACACAAATGTAATGGTACAAATGTTTCACACTGGTGGATACAAAATTAAATCCAGAAACAACAGAAAAACAATTCCATTAATGTCCAAAACAGTGGGTTTTATTAGGCCCAAGGTTTTCAAAGCTCACAAACCAGTTTTGCTAATCAAGCTTCGTCAGTGTGATCTACTTAACAAAACCAAATCAACTGTTTATATATGCTAACATTATATGATCACCGACTCAGTAGAGAAAAATTCCTGTACATGGTTAACAAACAATCCAAAAAGCACAAAAAATCAAATATAAAGAAAAATGAAAAAAAAATAAAGAAAATTAGAAGTATATTTCTTAGAAAGCATGTTCTCATTTTTTAAAAGTTAAATACATTGAAACACAATGGTTGAGAAATCATAATAAAATTCACTATGATTCAAGAAGTCAATTGTGTTACTATACATCCTAAAGTAGGAGAGCCAAAACATTCCAGCAATTCAGATTAAAAATGGACGTAAAATTCTAACAGCATATTCCAGTGGAGAACCTAACTAAAGAAACTGTGTTTATTGCAAAACAAAAGTAAAAACTTTTTTTCTGTCTACAAGTCCTACAAAAGTAAACAGTTTTATTACCTTTATTGCCATCATATGGTGAAACGTAATAGTACAAGGCAGCTACATATTAAAAAGATATATTCTGTGCTCTAAGTACATAAAGTATAGTTGTGTCCTCTGGAACATGCTGCTGGGAAGTTAACCCTCCTTTTCATGGACTGCTGAGACGTTTTAAGCTTATCTGGTTCCATCATGCCAGACTAAAGGAGTAAGATGATGCAGCAGACTTCTTAAAGTATGGTTACGTTGTATGTACTGATTTGGCTTGTATTTAAGATAATTATTTTACTTCATATTGAAATGTTCATTTATTTGACATGAGGGTTTCTATACTGGTTAATTTATTTTACTTTTTTGCCTATATACTTCTTTAATATGTACTGCTGGAGAGAAGTATGGTAATATTGTTGACTTCTGGCTTGAATACAAGTAATCTGGGGACAGGCTTAAGAGACTTTTTTTTTTTTATTCTAAAGGTATACAAGATTATTATGGAGCATATCTTAACTGCACTACCTAATTTTAAAAATACCACCTCTATAGGTTCTGGCAATATATTCAGTTGGTTAATCAAAAAAGCCAAATGTACACTCTCTGAACCCCTTCTACATTTAATTCAAATTAAGCACAGACACAGAATATATTCCTGAAGTATGTAAATGGTAATTGTTATACCCCTCTATATATTGGGGCCCAACTCAGATCCCTGTTGCTACAGACCCATTAAACTAATATGTCTAATCTGCAAAGTCATGGAACAAATTAAATCTGATTTCTTAACTCATTCACTCCAGAGCAGCTCAGAAAATGCTGTCTGCTTACTTCCACCACAGGAACAACAGTGCAGCCTGAGCTCATTTTCAGATGATCCATTTGTAATACTATACAGAGTGCCTTCTGTGTGGAGTTTGCATGTCCTCCACGTGGTTGGGTAGTGTTCGAAAGACATGCGTGCGTAAATGGGCATGCCTTCGTTGAAGGTTGGGCGTCGAGCTGGCACCTTGGCGTTTCGTAAAAATCTACTGCCAATAATTAGTGGATCGGAGTTCCGCTGTGGCGACCCCTTACCGGGGAAAAGCCGAAAGAACAACAACAACAACAGAAAACAAATGCTCATAACTCTTTAACCATAAGAGCTAGACTAAAAAAGTAAATGCGAAAGTTGTTCAGCAGAAACTGACCTTTCCAACAGTGTAAATGTTGATACTGCATACCTAAGTCATTATTAAATATTTGCTAAGGAATGCTGATATTATGCATACATTTTACCTTTTGGGTAAAACAAATCACAATATCTCGGTGAATGTACCATGTAGACCCATACAATTTGTAATTAAGTTGTTTGTATGAATGTCAGGCTTAAAATGATACCTTAACCATTACCATTACTGTGTGATGTTCCTTTACTGAAATATTCACAGAAATATGATTAATATTATATTTCTCATAACTGATAAATAAAGTATAATATCTCATCACCTGTAACAGACAGAGACTACATATCAGTGTACAGGTTGTGTGGCTCAATGTCAGCTTCAAAATGATGCATCATGTGTGTCATCACCATGCTCCCTTACAAAGCTATGGACATAATAATGTGAAATATGGAAAATGTATAATTTTCATAATCTTACAAGATTAAACAAACTGTGATATCTGTACATGTGTACAGCATACAGACAAGTTTCTTCTACCATGTTGTAAGGAGTAATAATGTCTTCAAAATGAGGTATTACTTGGCACATAGACATGCTCCCTTGCAAAGTTATTTCCCAAAATATGAAAAAAAATCGTAATTTCCATAACCTAAGTCCTAAACAAACTCTGATATCTAGGCAAAAAAACGAGCGAAGCCACGCCAAAATCAAGACAGACCAGATTTAATAAAAATGTTAGCACTTTTATCAGAGTACATCCAAAGACTTCTTTAGAAATAAATAACCACAATACCTTGCCACATTTAAATATCACTCCAAATAGTCATGTGACTAACAAAATTAAACTGAATTAAATTGACAAGTAAATTTTTAAATTAAGCATAAAAAACTATACAAAATATGCATATCAAAAACATTTTATCTACAATAAGAACAAAGTTTCAAAACACTGGCAATAGATACAAAGTCGTTTAACCCAGGAAAACACATGCATTTAATTTAATTTGCCACTTGAGTTCTTTAAGTTCTAACATATCATTCCAGGGACCACCCCTAACATCTTTAAGCACGTTGTCTACTGCAATAAACCCAAACTCATGGTTGGGATTTTCAGATACATGTTTTGACAAAGCATTATTGTTGTTACCTTTTCTGATCTCAGAAATATGTTCATCAACACGCTCTCTGAACTCCCTCTGTATCTCCCCTATGTAAAAACAATTGCAAAATTTACAAAGAGTGAGACAGACAATGCCCTTGGCATGCCCTTTTATTAAATCTGGCCTGTCTTGATTCTGGTGTGACTTCGCTCATTTTTTTGTCTTGGTGTGTGGTTCTTGGTTTGTGACTATGTCTACAGTCGTTCCTGCTACTGGAGTTGGAGCTGGCACACTGGGAAAAGATGGACTGGAAGCCTTTGCTGGACAGGTTGGGCTATTAACTCATTTGGTGCAACAATTAATACACCAGGTAACTGGTTTGGCAGCACGGATTGATTTGGGTAGTATTGTTGATTCTCAAGCTGCTTCTATCCCTCCTGCACAACCACAGAATTTAAATCCATATCAGTCTTGTGTGGCCTTTCAAAACAGGTCGGTTAATGATTTTACTGGTACTCCTGAAATTTTAAGACTGCATGTAAATGAACAGCCTGTTAATTTTTCGGTAAGGTTTAAACAGAGCATCAGCTTTAAATACGATGTTCCAAGAGTTCATTGCTCCCTGCGTCAATCTATTGAACTCTTAAAGGACAAAAAGTTAAAAATAAGGAAATTACAAGTTGAGAACTGTTACTTTATGGAATGTATTAAGGTACAGAGAGTCCCGAAGGGACTCCGTCTCTGGTAATTTCCTAATGGCTTACTGCTTAATTCTCCTTTGCATACTGAACTTACTGAACTTATTTATTTATTCAATCACCAGGGTTGTGAGTTGCTTGAGGTTCTTATTAAGCACAACCAAAAGATGATCGATGGTTTGCTACAAGAAGCCACTAATCTTGAAAGAACTATCCATGGTGACTTGCTATTTGAACAATATAAAGAAAATTATAATAGTATTTTTTCTTCCAGTGATAAAATTATTGTGGATATTCAAGGAAGAAAAGAAAAAAGTTTGAGCGAGACCACCTTGATTATTGTAATGGACTGGCCTATCCAAAACCCTGTGGCAACTTGGTTTTACCCAATGAAACTTCCCCTGCTTCCAACCATGATGAGGGTGAGGTCAACAACTCTAGTCCAACCCCTTTAGGTCCAGATCCCCACAGATGTTCAGATAGGATCAGGAATCACCAGAACTTCAAACAGAGCTCTTCGCGAGGAGAGGCCAACTGGAATGGGACTTGTACATGCCAGTATTGGAGGAAAACAAATCGGAATTAGGACCATTAATTGCTGATGAGACAACTGGAATGGATTCCATTTCGTCATGTCTTGGATGTTTGAACACTGTCAGGAATGCCAAAGGTGACTTTAGTACTTACAACTGTACTTGTAACAACTTTGATTCTGCAATGTCTGACTTACTATGTAAGGGCTTTAACTTTGTTCTGACTACGCATACTAAAACTGATAATCTTATAGATTTAAAGTTATTTTTGTGTAAAATAAATTTCACATTGTTGTTTAAGGAAAATACTTGTTCTAATGATGATGATACACTAAAAAGGGGCAGTGTTTTCAACCCTCCATTAGCCCTACCTTTACTTGTTTTTGAGAAACTTTGTGACTGAGTTTAGGGCTTTGTTGAATAAGAGTAACACAAGGGGTATCGACAACCTTTCTGTTCAGGAAAACGAGCTTTTAAAACAGTTATGTAACAAGTCTATTCAGGTTATGAAGCCCAATAAGGGAGGGGGAGTTGTAATAATGAATTTGGATGATTATTTGAACAAAATGTTTTTACATTTGTGTGATAATGATTTTTATGAGGAGACTTCTCTTAATTTGGTGAATATTGCCGATGCCAGAATTGAATGGATATTACAAGACATGTTGGACCAAGGACAGATTGACCTGGCTACTTCATCTTTGCTGGTTGTAAATTTCCTTAATACATCTTCTATATTTGGATTGCCTGAGACACAAAAGGACTTGAGGGACCCACCCTTAAGAACTACTGTGAATGCCACTAAATCAAAAACCCATTCTTTAGCTAGATATGTGGACATAAAAATTGAAAAATGTTATGGAGGGGTATTCACATATTTGCA
The DNA here is from genome assembly GCF_019279795.1 of Protopterus annectens. NCBI lineage: Eukaryota > Metazoa > Chordata > Ceratodontiformes > Protopteridae > Protopterus > Protopterus annectens. The sequence goes on along the minus strand of NC_056730.1, from coordinate 743,273,016 downwards.
AAGATTCCTGGGAATTTTTAAGTAAAGCATCACAGATCAGTTATGATGACAAACTGATTTTTTGTACAATTGACGTTGTTAACTTGTTTAATGTAATCCCCCGTGATGTGGGTCTCGAATGGTTTCATGATTTTTTTAGCGGAGATGGGCATTTTTTTGTGATAATGAGATTAATATATTGGATTTGTTGATGGAACTTGTTTTTAAAAACAGCTTTGTGTTTCTTAGATGGACATTATTTTCTTCAAAAGAAAGCTGCTGCAATGGGGGCAGCCTGTGCCCCCATTTTTGTAAATATTGTTATGTTACAAAGGGAGAAGAAATGTGTCCTAAATTCTTTTGGGCCTTCCCCCTCACTGGGGGTTTTATAGGAGATTCCTGGATGACATCATTATTTTTTGGAAGGAATCAGAGGTTAAATTACAACATTTTATTGAATATATAAATCAAGCTACCCCCTTTTTTACTTTCACTGCCACTTGGAGTAAAACAAATACATTTTATGTGGATGTTCACCTTTCCAAGGACACAGTTAACAAGAGATTTGTCAGCAAATTCAATAGAAAACCTACTTATTCTAATTATTTACATTTTCATGGTTGTCACCCTACCCACCAAAAAAAAAAAAAGGATACAGTGAAGGCCCAATTTGTTCGCCTTACCAGGATGGCCTCGGATGATGTAACTTTTGCCAGTGAAGCAACCATTCTTACAGACATGTTTTTATCTAGATGCAATCCTAGAGCCTTAGTAGAGGCAGTCTATTCTGAAATCAGCCAAAAAACGGCAAGTGTTTTTTACCCTCCCCTTTTAATTGCTCAGACAACAGGTTACCTGTACCAACCACTGGTGTAGGTACAAATTTGAAAAGTAATCATAGCTTGTCATTTATTATTACCTATACTCCTGAGTGCTTACAAATTCATATGATTCTAGATACCTATTGGCATATTTTTGCAGTCTATATTGAGCTTAAGGAGGTTTATACAAATGGTGTTAGGATGTTATATAGAAGGGGAAGGTGTTTAAGGAGATATTAGAAGCTGCTAGTCATGATAGCAGCCCCATTTCATCTAGAAGGAAAGATACCCAAAAGTGTGGTTTTTGCAACTATTGCAAATATCTTATTGAACTTAACAAGGTTTATGTGAATGGGGTTCGTATCCAAGTACATTTTCATTGCAACTGTAACACCGAGGGCATTGGCTATCTCACTCTTTGTAAATTTTGCAATTGTTTTTATGTAGGGAAGACATAGAGGAAGTTCAGAAAGCTTGTTTATGTACATATTTCTCAAATTAGGAAAGGGAACAACAGTAATGCTTTGTCAAAACATGTATATGAAAATCCCAACCATGAGTTTGTGTTTGTTGCAATTGACAATGTGCTTAAAGATGTTAGGGGTGGTCCCTTGAATGATTTATTAGAATGCAAAGAACTCAGAGGGCAAATTAAATTAAATACATCTGTTTTTCCTGGGTTAAATGACTTTGTATCTATTGCCAGTGTTTTGAAACTTTGTTCCTATTATATATACAATGTTTTTGATATGCATATTTTGTATTTTGTTTATGCTTCATTTTAAAATTTACTTGTCAATTTAATTAAATTTAATTTTGTTAGTCACATGAATATTTGAAGGGGTATTTAAATGTGGCAAGGTATTGTGGTTATTTATTTCTGAAGAAGTCTTTAGATATACTATGTCTTGATTCTTTATAAGTGTTCAGGTTTCATCCACTTGATGGCGCCAAAGTATCATAAATGTATTCAAGATTCTTCTACAGTATTTAGTTGTATTTACTTTTTAGTTGCATTAAATATAGTTTATTTATATATTTTACAAGATTTGTATAGGGTGGCTGGTCAGTATTGTACAAATGAAGATATAACATATTGGTGTAAAGCTTTTTACAGTGTAAGTTATCTTCTTTCGCTAGGTTGATTTTTTATTAATCAATATTTTAAAGTGAGCACCTGTATTTAATTGTTTTTTAATTGTGTGATTTGCAAGTTGTGTTTTGAGTATTTAAGGGCTTAGTATTGAGGGAGTTATGTTGTCTGATGAAGTCAAAAGTGAAACGAAAACGCAGTGTGGAGTGTCTTAAGCGTTCATGTACTTTTTTTTGCCTGATTAAATCCAACGAACTACTACCTGCAGCCTTATTTCCTTAAAGTGCTTTTCTTACTGTAGATGGCGTCTTTCTGGCACTGGTTTCCATATTTTTTCTGGTTTTTTTTATTCTGGTGTGACTTCGCTCGTTTTTGTCTTGGTGTGTGGTTCTTGGTTTGTGACTATGTCTAAACTCTGATATCTGTACATGTGTACAGCATACAGACGCAGTTCTTTTACCACATTGTAACTATTAATACGGTCTTCAAATTGAGGTATTACTTAGCACACTGAGATGCTCCCTCGCAAAGTTATTAACCAAAATATGCAAAAAATTCATAATTCCCATAACGTGAGCCCTACACAAACTGTTATATCTGTACATGTGTATATCATACAGACATAGTTCTTTTACCATGTTGCAACTATTAATACTGTCTTCAAAATGAGGTATTACTTAGCACATTGACATGCTCTCTTGCAAAGTTATTTACTAAGGTGAAAAAAAATCATAATTTCCCTAACATAAGCCCTAAACAAACTGTGATATCTGTGTATGTGTACAGCATATGGGCACAGTTCTTTTACGATGTTGTAAGGACTAATACTGTCTTCAAAATGAGGTATTACTTAGCATGTTGACATCTTTCCTTAGCAAAGTCATTTACTAAAATATAAAAAAATATAATTTTCATAACTGTAGTCCTAAAAAAGTGATATCTGTACATGTGTACAGCATACAGACACAGTTCTTTTATCATGTTATAAGGCATAATACTGTCTTCAAATTGAGGTCTTACTTAGCATGTTGACATATTCCAAAAGAATGTCACACCCAATAAACGTACAAGCGAAAAAACAAAACCCAGGTACTAAATGTGGACACAACTTTAATGAAGCGCTTTACCTCCAACCAATTTGTTGGACTTCTTCAGATACCATTGACATATTCCCTAAATAAGTTATTTACCAAACTATGAAAAAAAATTATAATTTTCATAGCCGAGGTCCTAAACAAACTGTGATATCTGCACATGTGTACAGCATACAGACACAGTCCTTTTACCATATTGTACATACTATTACTGTCTTCAAAATGAGGTATTACTTAGCATGTTGACAAGTTCCCTAGCAAAGCTATTTACCAAAAAACAAAAAAAAAGTAATCATTTTCATAACCTAAGTCTTAAACTGTGATATCTGTACATGTGTATGGATCATGGGCACAGTTCTTTTATCATGTTTTATCATGTTGTAAGGACTAATGCTGCCTTCAAAATGAGGTATTACTCAGCACAATGACATGCTCCCCAGCAAAGTTATTCACCAAAATATGAAATAAAAACCATAATTTCCATAACCTAAGTCCTAAACAAACTGTGATATCTGTACATGTACAGCCCATGGGCACAGTTCTTTTACCATGTTGTAAGGCCTAACACTTACTTCAAATGAGGTTTTACTGAGCATGTTGACATGTTCCCTAGTAAAGTTACAATTGCATTTCTTTTACTGTGTTCTAAGTAGTGAAAAAGGTTTTCATGAAATGTAATAGACTTTCACTTACCATACTGCTCCTACTTGGTCATGGTTGTTTTCCATCTTTTGTCACTAGGTGCATGTTGCCAGTATGTCAAGCATTGCTGCCATCATGCCATTGTGCAGATCAGTCAAGAACAGGTCAATGCCATCCTCATTTAGGTCAACTCCGTCATTTCTGAAAAGGTGATCATCGTCTGCAGTGATGCTCTTATGGCTGATTGTTGATCCACTGACTCTGAGCATCAATCCATATATGAACCCATTCTGTAAACATCTGGGTTTGTGCTCTGCCCACTGGCTGTTTACATGTCTCCAGTTCTGGTGAGGAATTATGTCAGACCACACAAAATGACAATGCGGCCACCATGACTGTATGCTTTCAAAAATCTCCTTGATTTGCCAAAACATACCTCCCCTTGAAAACCTATTAAACTGGGACAATCTCTCCCTACCCCAAGAAACCATCATCCTCAGAGACTTTAACATAAACTGGCTATCCTGCAATAGTAAGCACCCAGCCCTCCACCTAAATCTCAATGACTTCTCACAGCTAATACAATCCTTGACAAGGATCAATAAAAACCCTAATAATCTCACTATTCTTGATTGGGTCTTAGTCAACAAAGATCCTCACTCTTAACTCACAGGCTGCTTACCTGACTCCCTAAGCAATCATTCCCCAACCTTTCTACTATAACATCACATTAATAGCAGCAAACCTATTACCCACAGACTCATTCGCTACAAAGCCAAATTCAACTCCAACTACTTCACCACCTCCCTACAGAAAATTAACTGGTCACCTCTAAAATACCTCAACCTAGATGAAGCTGTCCACTACTTTAACAGCACCTTCTTCAACATCCTTAACTCCCATGCCCTCCAAAGATATACCAAAATCAGAACTAAATACTCCCCCTGGCTACAAAAAAAAAACACCAGGGGACCTTATGAAATTTAGGGATAAAATATGGGAACAATGCCGCACAACCAAAAACCCATCAGATAGGCAACTATTCCTTGAACTACGTAACAAAGTCAAAATGCAAGTAAAAGCAGACAAAGCCCTTTACAATCAGACATCCCTAAACTCCTCCAAAAACAACTCCAAGCAATTCTGGTCCACAATTAACTCTATCCTCTCTCCAGGGAAGGTAAATACCCCCCTGCCAACTACCCCTCTCTCCACCTGTAGTATAGCCAACTCTTTCAACAAACATTTCACAGACACCGTTCTTATCCCTAACCAAAAAACACTTCCCTACATCAACCTCCCCACACCAAGCCCAAATCCTCCTCTCCCTCCCTTCTTCCTCTCCACAGTAACCACCTCCATCATAAAAAGACTACTGACCAAACTAAAACCCACAAAACTAGCAGCTGACAATCTGCCCACTGAATACCTAAAAATAGCAGCCAATGTCCTAGCATATCCCATCTCCATACTAATTAACCACTCCATATCTGAGTCCTATGTGCCAACCCTATGAAAAGTATCCCACATCATACTCCTACACAAAGGTGGCCCCTCAACAGAAATCTCCAACTACCGCCCCACTGCCATCCTCTCCCCTCTCTCCAAGATACTTGAAAAATGCATCAACTCACAGGTCTCCAAATACCTCCTAAACAATAATCTCCTCTCCAATACCCAGCATGGTTTCAGGCCACACCACAGCACTACAACTGCTCTGCTTTCTTTCACTAACACCATCCTCCATCAGAAAAACAATGGCCTTTTCTCCTCTGCTGTATTTCTTGCCCTATCCAAGGCCTTTGACATTTTATCACATGATCTTCTACTCTCTCTGCTCTCTCCAACCTTTCCTTCTCCACAACAGCCACCAACTGGTTCCACAGCTATCTACATGGTCACCAGCAGTCAGTTGTCTGGGACAACAATCTATCCCCTCACCTCCAGATTACTCTCAGGGTTCCGCAAGGCTCCATCCTTGGCTCCCTGCTCTTCTCCCTATTCACCAATGACTTGCACACCACCACCAAACATGCCTCCCTCATACAGTACGCAGATGACTCCACTCTCATCTACTCAGCCCCAACTCTAACAGAGCGCCAACAGATCACACAAGAATCTTTCTCTTCTGTCAAACGCTGGCTATTCAATGCCCAAATCCTCCTCAATCCAAATAAGACCAAACCCATCTTCCAACCCTCAAAATCCACCCCAAACACCCCCCCCACTTCAACATACAAACCAAAGACAACACCTCCACTTCACCAACAGCCCACACTAAACTACTTGGTGTACAGACTGACAACAAACTCACATTTGACACACACATAGCACTCACAATAAAAAAGCCCACAAAAAACTGGGTGCTTTATATAGAAACTGCCAATACCTCACCAAACCAGCCAGAATCTCTACTACAACTTCCCAACTAATCTCAGCCTTACTCTATGCATCACCCATCCTTACAAATCTTAAGACAGTCAGACCTAAAGAAACTCGAAGCCTGCTACAATAAAATCGCAAAATTTGCCACTGGGGACTCCCAGCGCAGTTACCACTGTGTCTCCCTTAGAGACCTAGACTGGCTCGAGCTCCCACAACTCCTACACCTAACCCAACTTACCTTTGCTCATAAACTTGTAAACCACCCTATTAGAATTATGTCACTTCACACATTTCTCCAACCTTACCACTCCTCCAGACCTCTTTGTTCCTGCAACAAAAATCTACTCCAAGTCACCAAAGCCAACTACTCTGCGGGGGAAGCTTTATTTTCCTGCTCCATTTCCAAAATCTGGAACTCTCTTCCCACTACCATAACAACCCCCCTTCCTGCAGTCTTTTCAAGACTGCATTTAAAACTCACCTAAAATCTCACTGGCTTTGTCCTTGTCCAAACCCCGACTAAACCCCACCTTTATTTCTACCCATTTTCTACCCCTCTCTCTTTCTCCCTGCATTATTGGCTAGTCTGCCAATTTTATTTTTAGCTATCAACATGCTATTAATATTATCCTTTAATTGATAGACAATTGCAGTACGATGAAATACATTTTGTTCTCTATCTGTGTAATTAGAACTTACTACTTAAATGTTTACACCTGATATGTGATACTGTACGCTGGTAACTCTTTTTAACACTTGTTTGTCTGTAGCTTTTCTATAAGTGTAGAGTTTTTCACCACTGAAATGTGAGATTGTACTCTTGTATATTTTTGTCACTCTTGTTTGTCTGTATCTATTCCATAAATGTGGAGCTTTTCTCCCCGGGCCTCCGCTGAAAATGGACATATATCCAGTCGGACTTTCCCGGTCAACAAATGTCAAATAAAAAATAAAATAAAAAAATTTGAAACCTCAACTCCCCAAGTGGATGAATGATAACATTGTTCCCTCCAATGTGCAAAACAAGAATTTCAGGTTCAGGGTAGATGAAACACTTCTCTTCCAACAACTGCAGGAGTTCACCCCAATGCATACCTCTTCTTGCAATCCAGTGTACCTTCATACTGTATGTGTTGAAGCTCAATTTGTAGTATTTGCTATTTCGGAAGGCAGGTCTGGCAGCCCAGTGAATGTAGGAGTGGCCGCACACCCACACTCTCACTTGTCATTGCCCTGCTCTTGAAGCCATGTCACTGTCACAAGATAGAAGTACCTGCACATGGAAGAAATGCAAGTCAGTTACTGATGATGTTTGAGGGATTTATTGCATTACTACATGTACATGTATATAATATGCATTACCTTGTTTGCCTGTTGAAATCTTCACTGCTATCCATATAGGCATTATTCCATTGTTTCATTATTTGCACAGATGATGCAGAGGTACATACCTAATAACCTGCAAACCAGCAGCTCACACACTGTAGTAGTAGACATATATCACTGTAAATGCACACATTCTTGGCATACCCAATATACTGCTGAATGGATACTGACAAAGGGTGACAGAAAGGGCACATGTAAATAGAAAAAGCAGGGTAAGAACCACCACTCCACTAATGAACCAAGGACAGGCATGGGACTTCAGTGGCACTGGGGGGCATATGATGTGTCCGATACCTGTGCTGGCTACCCACTCCAACTTCTGATACCACTGCTGTCTCACAACCTCCTTTAGTGTCAGCAGTCTGCCTTTTCACTTTACATGTATCCATTCAGGAATGGGCATAAGGAATCAAGGATGGAAGTAATGTAATATTTCTTGCCCTGACCTATATATATATATATGGTTCTACCTGACTTCGTCGACAGCGCAGAAGACCGACAGCGGAATTCGGAGCCCCAGAAGATCGAAAACGAAGAAGACCGACGCGAATCGCGGGTTGCAGAACATCGACAATGCAGAAGACCGACACGACGGATGACAACACCAACGCCGAGGATGCCGACATGGGGAAAGGCTGTGTGAGTATCGGTAGTAATGACGTGCGAGGCAGGTAAGTGTGGAGATTGACGGTCTGTGGGGATAGGGGTGGGTTAAGTGAGTTAGGGTTAGGGAGCGATAGGGTGGGTTAAGTGAGTTAGGGTTAGGGAGCGATAGGTGGGTTAAGTGAGTTAGGGTTAGGAGCGATAGGGGTGGGTTAAGTGAGTTAGGGTTAGGGCGGGTTAAGTGAGTTAGGGTTAGGGAGCGGGTAGGTAAGTGTGCGATAGTGACGGACCTTAGGGTTAGGGTAAGGTTTAGTGTGGGCTTGTAAGGATTTTGGTGTGCTTGTGTTGTGTGTGTGGTTTGTGGAATGGGGATGTGTTTTGTTTTTAATAATTGTTATTGTGGTGTGTGCAGTGTATGGGGTTTCGTGTTTGTGTACCGTCGGTTATTTCGTTGTCGGTTATGTGTGGTTTCGTGTTTATGGACTGTCGAATATGTGGTGTCGGTGATGTGGTTGTCGGTGTTGTGTGGTTTCGGCTATGTCAGGTAGAACCATATATATATATTCCTTAATAAGATACAACTGTAGTAAATGAACCAGGAAATAGTACACATCACTGCATAAAATAAATGATTTAAAAGTGTGTGCCATAATGTGCTTTCCCTTAGTTTTGTCTGTAGTAAACAGATTGAAGCGTGAACTAGAATAAATAAATTAGTGGAAGCATCCAGCCAATTAAGCAAACAACGAAAAACATTGTTGGGGGCCAGCTATACCTACATCGCCAGACTGAGGGGCTTTATACCAATAGCCTTTTAACCCCCACACACACACATACACACACACACACACACACACACACACACACACACACACACACACACACACACACACACACTGCTGACTAGACAATCATACCTCTCAAATGTCTGTTTTGCAGTATGTATGTATTTCTGACACATATTTTTGTTATGTAACATTTGTTTGCCGGGAAAGTCAGATGTGGAACAAGCCAATTTATGGCACAGCCATGGGGAGAAATGCTACAAACGAGAGTCCTTGTAATGTGGGAGGAAACGAACACGAATCTTTGGGGAGGGCATAAAGTGACCGGATTCCTTTTTTTTTTTTCAGAAGCACACTTGTCAACATCTTAGAGCAAGACAGCTGGATAATTTTTATTGCTCGTGCAAACTTTGAAAGGTGATAGAATAACAGGGTTTACACTAACTAGCAGGGATTTGCAGTTAGATCTGGAGTCTGTGACTGCAATATCGTTCTTTATTCTCTAAGTTTAGTCTGTGCCACTAATTATGTGGAAAACCACATCTTTTTGAAATACGGCCCAAAAATATGGACATCTGCAAAAACCAGTATGTCTGGGAGTGTATATTTGCTACCTCATAGAGCAAGAAAGCCTGTCAAAACTATGGACAATTTTATATTGCTCATACAAACTTTGAACGTTGATAGAATAACAGGTTTTGCACTAGCAGGAGTTCATGGAAGGATATGAAGTCTGCACATGAAATCTCTTGTCATTATTTTCTAATTACAGTCTTTGCAACTAATTAGCCAGAAAACCATAACATTCTGAGAAACGTACCAAGAGCATTCAGCACTGTAGTATTGATCTGTCTGAAGCTTACACCATTTACACAAATCAAATTTGTAATCTTCCAGCTTAGACTTTAGTTCATGGGCAGTTCACAGAGTTTAGGAATGCCGCATATTAGTTTCTGTGAAGGCTAGCTCAATAATGGTCTGGAAAATGGAAATGGACCAAAAATATGGACATCAGAAAATCTGTACTGTTGAGAGGTATGTTTGGGAGTTTGTATCTCCCAATCAGCTGCTATGAGAGAAGCATAGCTGTAAAATGGGACCATCTTGCCTTACTCAGGAATTTGTCAGGATCAGCAATAAAATGGTCCACAGAAGAGACTCATAGTTTGTTATACAAATACAGACAGCTCTTCGGTGCAGGTCTTTTTTCCAAGAGCCTTGACTGTGGCAAAACTCCCCTGTTTCCTGAAGTGATCAGCAGGATAAATAGAGGGATCAAGTAGTAAATTCCACAAAAGCCAAAAAAAGAAAGGGAATTTCTACAGTTGGACCCTGTTTTTATTTGGACAGAACAAAGGATTATTAGGTCAGGGGGTGGAGCTGTTAAGCAAGTGGTGGCTTGGATTGCAAAACTGCCATCGGATGCCACCACTTGCTTGATTACAGGCATACTAAATTTTCTTGCTATGGAGAGGAAAGTACAGAGTGAATTGCAAGCCAATTTTCTCAGAAAACTCAAATATAAACACCACGTAACTCCATGCTGAAACTTAAGCTGATAAGGTAACTGACAAAGTTCAGTTACTTTTTCAACTTAATTTTCAACAGTGGAGCTACAATATGACTACAAAGTTAATTGTGCTGGTAGAAGGCACTCAGGTGTAACAACATGCAGTTACTACCATCTCAGAGAGTGCACGGATTTAGGCACAGAGGTGCCATGAAATGGTAGTCGGAGTTAATGAGTTAAGATCTGAACAAATCCTATCACCCTAGACCCACAACAATATGGCTTTGACAATGGGAGCTCATATTTACTTAATTTAATAAACATCTTTGAGAAAGTCATTGATCCTGCCTTGTAAACTCCATGGATCTATGAATTGACAGAGTATGCAGAGAACGGTCAAAAGAGGTTTCCTAAGAGCATTTCCAAAGCAGGTTGCCAAAAAGGAGTACTGATAGCTATAATGGAGGCAAAGAGGGATAATCCTTGACTATGACTCAAGCAACCAGGTTGGAATGGCAAGTCAGGCACTTGACAGCACAGCAGAGAAGAATGGGAATCCGATGGGGGAGGAGGGCAATCCTGGCTGGTCTTGGTTGCCACTCTCAGACACAATCCCTGCTGGGTAGGACCAATGTAAAGGCAATCAGGACATGACACCAAAGATGGTGATGGCAGCCCTTGATGTCTATGCATGTGGGATTATGGCAGAATCTGATGAAGTCCCTATGTTGATGAAATGCAGTGATTCATTAAGCGTTTCTGTTATTAAAAGTGCATTTTACTGAATATTAAACTTTGTTTCCTGGTACCTGGCTTTGATAGAGGTCCTTCCTAAGTGCCTATATTTGCGGACTATGACACAATCTGTTATAAAAGCATAGGCAGCCCCAACAGTGATGATAGGTGCCTACATCACCACCTAGGGGCTATTCATTTAAAAATACACTAATGGTCAAGATGATGAGAGCATCAATCATCCTGAAGTTTGCCAGGATGCAGGCCTATCTGTCAGACTGGATCTGAGGGAAATATTCCAGACCTCTTAGGAAGGAACAAATGGGCTCAAGTACAATGGAAAGACGATACTTAGTGGGGGGGGGGGGCAAGAGGAAAAAGTACTGATGCATTGCCAAAAGACTTATTATCAGAGGAAGATCTCAGTATATCATTGAAAACAATGTTTGGAAGACCACCTGATTATATGACTGTGTTACAATCAAGCCAGTGAAGTGTACTGTATTTCTAAAAGGAAGTGACACTGACAACCTTCTAGGTTTTCAAAGTGTTGTTACACTGGTCAGTGGTTCCCTGGTATGTAAGAGTAAGAAGAGTAATCACAAAATGTATGGAATATGCATTCATGGTAAGAAAAAATAATATCTCCTTGCACATGTGGAAATTCAAACAATTCTTGGAAAAACGGTTACATCCTGCAGCTTAAATCCCTGATCTGACTCATAACATAAAATAATATTAGGAAAATATTTCCCCCATGCTTAAGGTGATATGGTAAGAATACAAATATAATGGTGTGGCAGGCTAATAAGCTTTACAAGAAAGAGTAGATAATAAATAAGAAAGGTGATGCTCCCAAAGGAATAAATAGCTGTTGACTTGTAAGCAATGTGAAAAATATAAATCCAAGTAAAACAGCGAAGAAATCCAAGTAAACAGTGAAGAGGTAACCAAGGCACTGCAGCAGTTCCAGCATAAACCATACGTATAAGAAAAAATGATACATTCCATGTTACTAAAACAAATACCGATTTTTAATAGATATACAGGGTAAGCACTTTCACATAAGCTTCATCAGACCGTTAAGATTTGAAAAAAAACATTTCCTGTCCTTATATAAACATCATTGGTCTCAAACTCTTCTTGCAATTACATATTTAAAGTGATATTCAACCCTATTCACATAAAAGTATAAAATCCTACATAACTTTATTAAAATAAACCATCGTGCATTTATAATACCTTTTGCTTTCTTAATACGAAGCAGAGTCATGTAGACAGATTATATATATTATTCACGTCCCCATATTTTTAAAACCATTTCACTGTGTCAATTTAGAAAAATGTGTCATAATACGTATAATGTAGAGGGACTTCTTAAAAACAATTCATTGTACTCAAACATTCAAATCACAATATATATGCAGCTATACTTATGTTTCGGCATGTTAAAAACAACTAAAAACAGTTACTTAAGATGTATATCTATCTAACTCTTTCTCAGTGAATTGAAGCAACAAAAATTAAGCGTTAGACTTTTTGCATTCAGACTTCGTGGCTTACACTCTTTCTAAACCCCTGGTGTCTCTCTTTACTTAATAAAGATGCTTGATTAATCACTTTATACAAGTGGTAAGTTTACGATAACTGGTATTATAATGTCTATACTTGTGTCACCTACCATTACATTTATGACGTCTAATGTATACTGAATATATTGGTATTCTAAAGATGTACGATGTCGTATATCATAAAAAGCTAAACTCTATCTATGTTGAAAAATATCTTCGACCTATAATACATAAAAATGAACATATTCTTAAAGATATTAAGTAGTTTCTATCTGATTTATATCAATGCTTTAATCAAGTTGAAATGAAATCCAATATGCTATTTGTCAATTTGGACGTGCAATCATTGTTCACTATTATTCCTAATACATTAGGAGTCATTACCATCAAGAAATTTCTAATTAAGCAAAGTCAATATAGTGAATAGAAAATAGATCTTATTACTATGTTCTTGGAAATCATATTGGAAAATAATATTTTTATTCATGATAATAAAGTATATATTCAATGTGAAGGGGTGGTGATGGGCACATCTTGTGCTAACAGTTACACAAACATGTTCTTAGCTATGTGGGAAGAGGAAGAGCTCTTCCAGAATGTGTATCACCGTAAATATATCCAGTTTTATAGACATTTTGTAGACAATGTCTTTTTTATATGGGAAGGTACTGTATTAGAGTTGGAAAAATATATAGAATTTATGAACAACACAACTATGTACTTGAAATTTACTTTGAACTATTCATATACTAGAATTGAATATTTAGATGTATTTGTAGAGAGAGTTATGAATACTCATGTCAACACTGGAGTCCATAGGAAAACATGTTATAGAAATACTCTCTTATACCGACGTAGCATGCATCCATCAAACAGCTTTAATAATATTATTAAAGGACAAAGTATGAGAATATCAAGATTAAATGCTACAGAGGAAGGTTACCAACAGGAAATCAACATGTTTAAATATAGGCAAATCCAATGAGGATATAAAGAAAGAGAAATTGTAACAGGTTTACAAAATATAGATCAGCTGAGGCAGAATAGAGCAGCCCCTTATTATTCAGATTCAGTCTATTACCCATGTCAAAGTCAAGACACCGGACTACAACTAAAATACCTATGTATTACAATAATGATAATAAAGATATAATGGATATTATTAATAGACATTGGCGTATACTAACAAGTGATGAGGAAATAAAGCACATAGTAGGAGAGACGCCTAGGTTTCAGTACAAGAATAAGCCCAATCTTATAATGTTATTGTGCCATTCCACAGCTAGAGCCAGTAACCAAGTCCATACTGGTACTCACTAGTGTGGGAAATGCAATTTTTGTGAGTATATTGAAACAGGGGATAGCTATATACATCCAAATACAGGACAACATTATCAGTTTCATGAATCAGCCAACTGTGAAACCGAACATGTGTTGTACTTAGTTGTCTGTCAGAAATGCCAGTCTTTCTATGTCGGTAAAACTGGCAGGATGTTCCATATTAGAATTAGGGAACATCTATATGCTATTAGGATAGGATATACATTTAATGCCCTTGCGAAACACATTATGACTCAAGGACAAGATCATACATTTCGATTTATGGTCATAGACTATACAACCCCTATAGTAAAAGAGGGGAATATACATAATAATACTGAAAAGAAAGAGATGAATTGGATCATAAGGTTAAGGGCAGATAAAGGCAAGGGCCTTAATGAAAGAGAATCTATTAAACCCATCCTTAGAGCAAGACGTTTAAACAAATAATTACTATTATTAAATAGTAGAAATTATAAAATGGTAAAAAGTAAATTACCTAGAATAAATATTAATAAGACAATAGAGAATATTATTAAATAAAGAAGTGTATATATTCATGTATTATACATGGAGAAATAATGATTATTTAGAGAACGACATTACTTTATGAATGGGAGTTAATATCCGTACTGGTGGTCTTGAAACATTTTAGCCAATCTCCATCTGTTTCTAATAAGCAGGTTGTTAGTATATATTTGATAGATATATTTAGTAATTTATACTTTGATGTAAGATACTAATCCACGTATGGGAGGTTATACCCCTACAGATGGGTTTGAAGTATCTTGATTAAGCTTTACTTACATCTAATAAGCAGGTTGTTAGTGTATATAATATTATCTGGTTAATATATCCAGTATCTTATATTTTGATATAAAGTTACTCAAGGAATTTCATATAGGATGGCTCAGTTTCTGTATTCAGTTGGAGAATGTATATCCTTACTATATTAAGGATAATAGTACGTTTATGTAGTAGTTTATAAATAAGCAATTTGAGTAATGTGCGTATAGTTTTAGTTAAATGTAGAGATATTATAATATGAAGACGTGTGACATATGACCAGTTGGCAGCACAGTACAACATTATACATACATTCTACTATATATATATATAACGGATACTTGCATCCGGATATTATATTGGATATAACAGTCCTGGTAATAATAAAGCTTTTCTTTGATTTAGGTAAAACAATAATGAAATAAAACAAATATATTTATTTTTATAAAAGAAGCAACCATGTAATATTTTTAGATACCTGGAGAGTTCATTAGTGGAAGGTTACTGCCAATATTTAAAGCATGTGCGTTACTGTAATGATGAAAGAGATCAGAGATATACGAATTTAATATGTTTAGCTTTTTATGATATACGACATCGTACATCTTTAGAATACCGATATATTCAGTATGCATTAGACGTCATAAATGTAATGGTAGGTGACACAAGTATAGACATTATACTACCAGTTATCGTAAACTTACTGTTTGCATAAAGTGATTAATCAAGCATCTTTATTAAGTAAAGAGAGACACCAGGGGTTTAGAAAGAGTGTAAGCCACGAAGTCTGAATGCAAAAAGTCTAATGCTTAATTTTAGTTGCTTGAATTGACTGAGAAAGAGTTAGACAGATATACATCTTAAGTAACTGTTTTTAGTTGTTTTTAACATGCCGAAACATAAGTATAGCTGCATATATATTACCATTTGAATGTTTGAGTACAATGAATTGTTTTTAAGAAGTCCCTCTATATTATACGTTTTATAACATGTTTTTATAAATTGACACAGCAAAATAGTTTTAGAAATATGGGGACGTGAATAATATATATAATCTGTCTACATGACTCTGCTTCGTATTAAGAAAGCAAAAGGTATTATAAATTCACTATGGTTTATTTTAATAAAGTTATGTAGGATTTTATACTTTTATGTGAATAGGGTTGAATATCACTTTAAATATGTAATTGCAAGATGAGTTTGAGACCAGTGATGTTTATAAGGACAAGAAATGTTTTTTTCAAATCTTAACGGTCTGATGAAGCTTATGTGAAAGAGCTTACCCTGTATATCTATTAAAAACCGATATTTGTTTTATTAACACGGAATATATCGTTTTTTCTTATACGTATGGTTTATGCTGGAACTGCTGCAGTGCCTTGGTTACCGCTTCGCTGTTTTACTTGGATTTATATTTTTAACAAGAAAGAAGTAGAACAGCAGCTTGAGATACCTGTTTAGTTGAAGAATGGGCTTGGGGAAGCAAGACAGTAACACTCATATGGAAGTCCAGAATCAAAACCAGGCGAAGGGAGTTAGGAAAAAAGCTACAAAAGGGGCTAGACTTTCTTTGTGTTAATACAGTAAAAATGACCCACTCTGTTACAGAAGTCTATCTTATGGGCAGAGCAACAAAACCCAAGAGATGTCAGTCTAGGGACTTAAGGTAAACTGTTAGGAAACTCTGAAGTAAAAAAAAAACACAATACAACAGCAATGTTTGCACAGAGCCTTAACAGAATTGTTAGCAAACAAATGGATAAGACAAGGACAGAAGAGGATCCTCAGAACAAATGGAATAATAAAAGGGAGACAGGTAGGAAAATGAAGAGTTCTGAACCAATTCCTGTTGGTATTGAGTAGAAAACACAAGTAAAAATAGACTCCAAGCAATGGGTATCTGTTAAGTAAAGAAATGTGCAAACATGAAAATAAATTCTGTTCTGATATACAGTTTGCAGAGGGAGCTCAACACAGAAAATGGGAAAAAAACGGAGGTGGTGGTATCCACTCCCACTAAAACAGAGGGAAAATGACCTCCAAGAAAGGAAAGCACTCAAGATGGTTATACAGACAACAGTGAGGTTAAAGTAAAAGTTATTTTTTGTCCAGAATTACTAGAGGTTGAAGAAACTATGCATTATATTTCAAGACATGCTAGTAAATTAAAATAAGCCTGAGTAAGTGGACTTACAAGTAAGCCACATAACAGCACAATGGGAAGGTGGATACTTTAAGGGCAAAAAAAAAAAAAAACATAACCATGATGTGTAGTGGAAGATGGTGAATAATTAGTTTAATCTTAGCCCTATTTTGAGTTAAATGATGACCATTTCTATACACTAAATAAAGATTAAGAAATTTTACTTCAGCTGCTAGTGCCATATCCTTACAGAACACTAATAATGAAGCTAGCCCATACCAGATGGTCACCTTGGGATGGACAAAACTAAGGCATACCTTATACCATCAAGTTTTACTCACCAGCATGTAGAGCACTCCTACTAGCATTTTCCTCTCACCAGACATTGCTGATGTCATCGCCTATAAAGTGTTGTCTGATGCACTATAAGTCAGGCTTGAGCTGTGACGCTTGCCTTAAATACAGAGTTCGTAGTTCATGTACTTAGGTAGGTATGGGTTCTGTTCTCACTGCAGTCAGCTGGTGTGTGTGTGTGTGTGTGTGTGTGTGTGTGTGTGTGTGTGTGTGTGCGTGTGTGTCTGTGTACTTGTTTGATATCAGAAAGAGCATTTTACATCAGGATGTGAGACACTGCTATCGCCATCTTCCTCTTACCAGAGTCTGCTGATGTCATCCGCTATAGTTGATTTGCAGGTTGTGCAGTATTCTCTGCAGGTCAGGGTCAGAGACTGGCTTGTAGGCCAGGCACATGTCACCTCATTCTATATGATACAGATTACAGTGACAGGGCTTTCAGTCTATCTACATATGTCATGGCATGGCATGGTTTGTAGGCCCTGTATTTTCTTCATGACAAATCCCTGTGTTCTCTCCAGCTGCTGTAGGTGTCTGGTGAGGTACATGCAAAAGGGAGCATTATATTTTATTAGTGTTCTGTTAAGGTTTGAATACAGTGCTGTTATATCACCCTTAGATCTGGATATGATGGCCTGATTTATGAGGTGTACGGCGTAGCCTTTCCATACCACTGTGGACACTTGGTGATCGAAGTTCAGATTGCTATCCGTGTGTGTTCTCAGGTCGTGCACCACTGGGTTTCAGCATAGGGGGAGTGTTGTCTATGCTGTAATTAGCAGGGAATTCCACTTTGCAGAATGCCAAAATAATGACATATTTTGCGTTTAGTTGTAGACCAGTTTCGCGCCAATAATTTCTCTGTGTTAGCCCCCCCCCCCCCGTAGTATGCTAATATCACTGTTTAACTCAATGATTGCACCCAGTATGCAAGAATCAGCAAACTTTGTTAAGCCACATGTCATACACTTTAGCCTGGATGGTCAAGAAATAGATTTGAAACAGTAAATGGCCAAGCACAGATCCTTGGGGTACGCCAATGGTGACAGCTATACTCGTAGAAATGTGTTCTGTCAGTAAGCCAACTGGTTACCCCATCTAGTGATGTAAGGGTTATTCCCCACCTGGGAGAGTTTCTCAATGATACCGGAGTTGGGGATTGTGTCCAAACCCTAGCCCAAATCAAGATAGGTAGTATGCACTGTCTTACCTTCATCCAGCCCTATCACACAGAATCAATGGGCTGTGACAACATCACAGATTGCCAATAGCATGAGTGAGAACATACACTTACCTAACACAGTTGGGTACACACTTCAACAAACCATGTTCCCATAGAAGGGTGTACATCAACATGCATCAATCCAGGTGTGGAGGGGGATACAGAACTTGATGCATGCATGTGTAGACACATCCTGACTCTCATCATCTGTGAGGCAGACCAACATGTCATCATGGACCTTTTCTAAATGGACACTAGTAATATCCTGGCTATGTGCAACAGATGTGTGAGTTGTTAATGCTACATCCATGTCTGTTTCATCTGTTAGACGTCTTGAAAGAGGTCATCGAGGGCATGCATGATGACAATATTATTCTGTGGAATTTGACCAGGCCATGGCATTTGATAAAAATCCACACTGAGGTATTCACTCAACACTGTCAGATGTGGCCATAAACACCTATATCACCAAGTGGGTAGACCACTGGATCACATACATGGCATCTAAATATGTTGAAATGTGTGAGGTGAC
Organism: Protopterus annectens; assembly: GCF_019279795.1. Lineage (NCBI taxonomy): Eukaryota > Metazoa > Chordata > Ceratodontiformes > Protopteridae > Protopterus > Protopterus annectens. The sequence goes on along the minus strand of NC_056730.1, from coordinate 743,254,055 downwards.
CTATATCTCGGGTCCAATGATCAGGTCCATACATTAGGGCTGTCTGCTAGGCCCTTTCCTGTCCATTATTTAAGTCACAAACATCAAGAATGACATACTCATTCTGTGTCCAAACAGCTGTCTGGAGGACTACAGATTGTGGGCAATCACTGACTCCAACTGTGATATCAGTATAATACAGACAGTATCAACATGCACCAAAAATTGCTGCCACATCCATGACAATACATGAGATGAAACAAAAACATTGAAGGATTTATGTTATGAAAACAAACACACAACCCAAGGATAATATAGACATCACGCCTTATAAGCAGACCATTTCGTATGTGACCTTTGTCATGGGTTAGATGGTATGTGGAATGCCCACCAGCATGTGGCCAGTGGTGACTACTCCCTTGTATGTAACACAACTACTGAGCATGAACAGGACATCCACCTCAAAGGCCATAACACCTCCATACATCACAGCTTTCATCACATCAATAACATGAGTACAATGTACCCTTCTTCATGTACCTCCCTACAGATCTTCCAGTAATACATAACTGAAGTGTACCAACTTTGCCACAGTGAGCTGTCACACACCTTATTGGCCATACCTGGGTATTCTTTTTGTTGCATAAACATTACTGTCTGATGATGCGGAACCCCCGCTCAAAGTGTTATACCAGATGCATGTGTAATACCTGTTCCGATGATGCATACAGCACATACGTAGCTGTTTGACCACCTTGATGCCATGGGTAACACATTGTGGATTGTGCCATATATACCTGCCATGCATACCAATCAACTACTCTGTATTGATCATAATGTCACATACAGGTATAGCAGTGTCCCACCTAACACTTCCAGTGGATGTTACAGTTCAGGATGGTGTGCTTGATTACCCTCAGAGATTGCTGATATGACACAATAGTTGTACAAGTGTGCTCTGCAGAACCATCAATGATCATTAAGAATTACATATGTTGTGTCAGAGACATGGGATTACTCGTGGTGTTATTCTGATATTATCCATAATTGTGCAAGCTTCTTTTACTGTTGCCCATGAACCTGTAACTGTGTCCCACTTGATGGAGACCTCTGCTGACATTACAGTGATATTCAGTCAAATCAGTTTGCACAGCTTCACAATATGCACCCAACCCCACTTCTATATAACACCCCTGATAGATGTCCTCTCCATTTTTCATGTCAGGATGCTTATATTATCACAAAGACATCTTCTCCATTGTTATGTCACCTTGTCTGACAATCACATATCCATTTTCACTGTACAGTCCGTACTGTACCATGTCGATATGTGATTAGTACTCCTGCTACAATTGTCTTCCATTTACATGCCCTTATCTGCTGTATATTACGATGTTTCACCTGCCCCAGTTTCCTTTGTTCATTCTTACAATTCATCCAAGTATATCTTCCATCTCTTCCTTAACACAGTTTAAAAGGTTACTAAAAATTCACTTCAATGCCACTTAGAAATGTTCCTGTACTAGTCCTGGCTAGTTCCTACCTTCATCTTCCCTATCCAATACTCAGTTTGTAGCTATTTGTTTATTTTATATGTCGTGCTTATTCATCTGTATATACATAAATTTTTGCACTTGTATCTTCTAAAATATGATGTATTTGATGTATTTTTTTCAGTAATCAGCATTATCATTTTGTATATTGTGTAACTACTGATCCTTATTGTTGATCACATGTGGAGCTTTTCTCCCCGGGTCTCCAATGAAAAATGACGTGTGTCCAGTGGATTTTCCCGGTTAACAAAAATAAAATAAAATAAAAAAAAAAAAAAAAAGTGTCCCCCCTATTCAATACACAGGCTTCCTTCCCCTGATTGTTTATTTTACATCACAGTCCATGTACTCTTACAGATCATTTACACAACTTTTGTACAGAATGCCTAGAATTGGATTCCACAACACTCTGCACTGTATACACTGTCCTGTAATGTGTTTGGACCATATACATTGCTGTATGATAAACCCTAGTAATCACTGTGGCATTCCGCACAATCCCGCTAAGCTAGTTTTATTTAAGGTAAACAAGTGTGCTATCCATATTGCTTTACATGGTTTCCTGGCCAGTAACATTACTGCTGGCCACAAAACCGGGCTTGTTTACATTTTCAAAGATTATGAGTAGGAATAAGAAGTTATGTACTCACCATAACGTTCCATCTGAGTAGGTATCTTCATTTGGCTGCAACCTTTGGGATACGGATCCGATCTCGGATCCGAGCCGGCAACTTTTACCACAGCATAGATCCGAGCTCCTAGCTCCTCCCTTTACCCATAATCCCCTGCCAACTCTGACTGACCTCAGATCAAGTTTGCCCGATATAAGCATTGTTATTGTGCCCCGGAAGGGGCTTATCCAAGACAGATCCTATAGGTCAGGGGGAAGGAGGGGGGGATGGTTGCAGACAAATGAAGATACCTATTCAGATGGAACGTTATGGTGAGTACATAACTTCTTAATCTGAAGTAGGAACTTCATTTGTCAGCAAACTTTGGGACAGAGTCCCCAGCTACCTGAATCCTGGGTGGCCTTTATGGAAGAACATTCTGGAGCACTGCAGAGCCAAAGGATGCCCTACCTCTGGAGACAACATCCAGTTTGTAATGGCTGATAAAGGTATGAGATGAGGCCCAAGTGGCTGCGGAACAAATATCATCTAAGGGAACCCTAAATTTAAAAGCCGCCGAAGTAGCGACGGCCCTAGTAGAATGAGCTCGGACTCCCTGAGGTGCAGGCCTTCCCGAACTCTGATACGCTAAGAGGATACAACTAGCTATCCACCGTAATAGTGTAACTTTAGAAATTGACTTGCCTAAACTTGTTTTGGCAAAGGAGACAAACAACTGGTCAGATTGCCTATGACCAGCAGTTTGATGAATATAAAAACGTAATTGTCTGTGCACATCCAAGGAATGCAGTTTGTACTCTCCTTTGTTCTGGTAATTGGGAAAGAACACGGGAAGATTAATAGATTGATTAATATTAACTTCCGAAGATACCTTAGGCAGAAAGGACGGATTGATCCTGAGGTAAACTTTATCTGGATGGAAGGCTAAATACGGCAGTTTAACACATAGAGCCCGAAGTTCAGAGACCCTTTTAGCTGAAGTAATGGCCACCAAGAAGGCCGTCTTCCAAGAGAGGTATTTAAGATCAACCGTAGCCGCCGGCTCGAAAGGGGGGCTAGTCAAGGCTTGGAGAACCAAAGGCAAACCCCATGGGGGTACTACCTCCCTGACCGGAGGTCTGAGAAGGAAGGTACCCTTGAGGAAAGCTTTACAAAGCTTGGAAGTAATTAGAGGGCCCGATTCATGCCCAACATGATAATGCGAAATCGCTAGTTGTACCTTGACTGTAGAGCAGCTAGCCTCTTGATGAAAAAGGGTAGTTAGGAAATCCAAAACCGGCGTAAGAGGCGCTGTGAAAGGATCCAAGTGATGGCGCTCCGCCCAGATGGAGAAACGTTTCCACTTACTTCGGTAGACTCTTCTGGTGGAAGGTTTATGTGCTGCTACTAGAATGGCTTTGACTGGTGAGGAGATTCTGGGAGTCCTGATCAGGAGTGGAACTGGAGCAACCAAGCAGTCAGCTTGAGGTTGACCAGGTTGGGGGTCAGAAGACCCAGAGGGTGAGTAATGAGATCCGGGAGTGGATCCAGAATCCATGGTGGATGAATCAGGGGAGACCACAGGTACGGGAACCATGTTTGATGAGGCCAGAATGGGGCAATGAGGATCATTTTGCTCCCCAGCCGGCTGGCTTTCTGTAAGAGTTTCAGCATCATGGGCAATGGAGGGTAAGCGTAAAGGAGACCGGGAGGCCAAGCATGTACTAGAGAGTCTCTCGGGGACTCCCCCTGAGGGGGGATTAGAGTGAAGTAACTGTTGCATTTGGTATTTGAAGAAGAGGCAAAAAGATCGCAACAGGGTTGCCCCCATTGGGCAAATATTTGTTTCGCTACTAGAAGATTGAGAGACCATTTGTACGGAGTCAGAATCGAATGACTGAGCCTGTCTGCTAGGATGTTGGACCGTCCCGGAATGTGCGTTGCAATAAGAAAGCGGTTGGTGGAAATCGCCCATTCCCACACTCTCATGGCCTCGCGACAAAGAGGATAAGACCTGGTTCCCCCCTGTTTGTTGATGTACCAGACAACCGACATGTTGTCCATTTGTACTGCAATCATCCCAATCGGAAGAAGGCTGTGAAGTGCCTGCAACGTCAAACTCACCACCCTCATTTCTAGGACATTGATATGCAAAGAGGTCTCTGTGTCGTTCCACGTGCCTTGGACCATTCTGCCTGAATAATGCCCCCCCCCATCCCAGGCGAGAGGCGTCAGTGGTCACTGTGGCGACAGGGGAAGGCATCGAGAATGGTCGTCCCGTGTGGAGACTCGGGGACTGGAGCCACCACATGAGCGACCCTCTGCAAGCCCTGCTTAGGGAAATAGGATGGGACAGGGGGTTGCGAGACTGGGACCATTGTACTTGGAGGGTCCACTGCAGGACCCTCATATTTAGGCAGGCTAGGGGCAGTAGAGGAATAGCTGCCGCCATGGACCCTAGAGCCCTCAGGATCAATTCCGCAGGTGGAGCAGGAAGTCTGAGAATGGCCTGGACATGCAACCTCAGGTTCTGAAGCCGATCGGGAGTCAGGAAGGCAAGCATTATTCTGGAATCCAATCTCGCCCCTATGAAATCTATTACCTGTGTAGAGACCAGAGAGGATTTGGTCATGTTGATAGTCAACCCTAGACATGGAGCAAGGTTGAGGAAATAATCCCTGCCTGAACAGAGCAAATGCCTTGTTGGGGCGATGAGGAGCCAGTCATCCAGGTATGGAAAGACCTGAATTCTCTGAAGCCTCAGGTGGGCCGCTATGACCGCCAAGACTTTGGTGAACACCCTGGGGGCTGAAGTGAGACCGAAGGGAAGGGCCCTGAACTGAAAGTGACTGGCTCCCAGCCGGAAGCGGAAGAACCTCCTGGAGCGTCTGTCCACTAGAATGTGGTAGTACGCATCCTTGAGGTCTATCGAGCAGTCCAGTCGTTCTCCCGTAATAGGGGGAGAATAGATTGTAAGGTGACCATTCGGAACTTTTCTTTGGGTACTGCCAGGTTCAGGAGAGGGAGATCGAGAATGGATCTCAAGTCCCCCATCTTTTTTGGCACCAGAAAGAACCTGGAGTAAAACCCCGATCCGAACTGATCTGGGGGGACGGGTTGGATGGTTCTTTTTGGCAAAAGCTGCTGAATTTCTGTAGCAGCTGCCTCCCTTTGATTGGGTGGTACGTCGGGGAGGCTTTTGGTTTTGGGGGTTACAATAAAAGGAATTTGGTAACCTCTGGATATGATGCAAAGCACCCAGCGATCTGTTGTTATGGACTCCCACATTGCTAGGTGCTTCGAAAGATGCCCCCCGACTGCCTCCAGAGTGGAGCAGCCGGGCAACCCCTCAGGGGTTCTGCGTGGGCCTCTCAGAGAAAGGTTCTCTGGACCCAAAATTTATGGGACCCCCTCTGCCTCTTGGGCGGCGTCCTCCCTGTCCTCCTCTGCCATGAGAGGACTGGTTGTCCGGAGCAGACTGGGACTGATGCGATTTTCGGAACCACATCTTCTTCTGACCCTTTTGGTTCTTGGAAAAGGACCTCTGGGGAGCAGAGAAGCGGACTCCGACGGCAGACAATGTCTTCCCGTCTTTCTCGCTCTGGACTAAAGTGTCGCGAATGGTTTTGTCAAACAGTGCAGAACCATCAAAGGGGGCATTCGCGAATGACGCCTTAAAGGGTTCCGAGAAGTCACAGTGTCGGAGCCAGGCCTGACGCCTAATTACCAGGCCGGCTCCTCCAGCTCTAGCGGCTCCTTCAGAGGCGTGTGACAAGAGCCGCATAGAGGTGTTGGAAACTGAACGTAGAGTAGACATTCGGGAGGAGTACAATTGCTTGTCTCCTTCCGACATGGACTCTGGGGGGATGCAGCGTATTCTTTTATTAGATCTCGCTGCATCCGGATGACGTGTGCCATATAGTTCAGCGCTCTCATGGAGAAGGTTGCTGAACTAAAGACCCGCTTCCCCAGGCGGTCCATCGCTCGAGAGTTCTTACTCGGCGGGTGGACCGCAGAGCTCTCCTGAGCCAGCTCTCTCTTGGTGGCTGCCGCCACCAACATGGCATCCACGGGGGGACCTCTGCTCCAGTGGGTTCTTTCAGCAGGGGGACTCAGGATTCTATCCGGGTGCTTGGGGACTGGCTCTACAGTGTCCGGCTCCTTCCAAGCCCTGGTGGAAATAAGGTCCACCAGGGGGTCGGGGGGAGGGGACACCCAAGAGGTAGATGGCCCTGCTTTGAATGCCTCTAGGAATATGGACTCATCAGAGGAAGCCTTGGGGGCAGACCACCCTCCCCTAATCCTGAGCATTTCCATGATGTCTCCAAAGGAGACATCCTCGGGGGGTGACCTTGGGGAGCCTTCCCCTTCATCTAAGTCCGTATCTTCGGTAAGGGACTCAGGTGAGTCCACGTGCCTCCTCTTACACTTGACTTTGTGAGGGACCTCCTCGGGGGGGCTGTCCAAGGAAGACTCACCAGCAATATCACATTCCAAAGGAACACCCAGAGACGCTGAAGCAGGCTGCCCGAAGGCCGGGTGATGGCAGCCCGGACCAGCTGAGAGGGAGTGCAGGGAGGAGCCGAAGCCAGGACCGGAGGTCCGGATGCACTCAACAGTGCCCTCTCCACCACCGCGAAAGCCGAGGGGGAGCTACTCTCGATAGGCTCCGAGAGTCAGCTCCCACTCGGATCCGAAGCGGGGACCGGATCTGGGGCCGAGACCTTCGGATCCGAAGGACCCGTGTGCTCCGACCGGGACAGAGCCAAAGTCACACAAAGTCCCTCGGATCTGAAGCTCAGCCCATGGCTCCGAGAGGTCGGATCCGACAAACTCGAGGGACCAGTCGGAGCCGAAGTAACTAGTACTGTCGGCTCCGACCCACCCCCGGATCTGTCATGGCTCAGCTCCGAATGCTCTGAACCCGGGAAGCGGGACGGAGAAGGAGCAATTGGAGTAAAAAATGGGGTCGAGCTCCCCCCCGGAGGGGGAGGGAGGCAAGAGCACTCCCATCTGCAGCTGGGCCTGGATGAACGTCCTCATCATCCGGTCCATGTCTGCATCTGACATACTGAAGGTGGACCTCAACGAGGCCACCGAGGCAGACCTAGAGTGTCGCCTCGATGACCTCGACGGGGACCGGGTCACCTCCTCCCCAGGTCCCAGTGAAAAACAAGGGGACCAGAGCCGAGGAGGATGCGATCCAGAAACCCTGGCTGGAGAAGCCCGCTTGGCAGGTGGGGCCGAGGATGAGTCCTCGGCCCGCCGCTTATGGTGCTTCTCCTTCCTTTTGGTTTTTCCAGCCTCCCTCTCCTCCGGAGCCGAAACGGGAGGTTGAGTCCCAACCGGAGGGAGGGAGACAGGGGTGGCTACCACCGAGGGCTGGGTAGCGGCCACAGAAGAACCGGAGCCGAGTCCGGGGGCAAAAGGCCCACCAGGATCAGCTTCGACCTCCGGTCCTTAAGTGTCCTGGGGTTGAACGCTGCACAAATCGCGCACCACGAAGAGAGATGTTCAACCCCAAGGCACCTAACGCATCAGTTGTGGCTATCCGCCAGTGAAAGCTTATGGCCACACTCGGTGCATTTTGAAAAGATGGCTTTAGGGGCCTCCGACATGTTGTACAGAAAACACACTCACTAGGCCCCTACACACACCACAAACACACACTACGAACCAGCAAGGGTAGGGAGGAAAAAATTCTACAAAAAAGATATAAAAGAGGGAACCTGAACAGTCTTACACACTCACACAAGAGAAAGTACTAAAAAAAGTCAAGTTTTTCTCACAAAATTCACTGAACTACCAGGAGCTCGAAATCCAGCTTGTAGGCTTGAAGAGCAGCAAACTAGATCTGAGGTCAGTCAGGGTTGGCAGGGGATTATGGGTAAAGGGAGGAGCTAGGAGCTCGGATCTATGCTGTGGTAAAAGTTGCCGGCTCGGATCCGAGATCGGATCCATATCCCAAAGGTTGCTGACAAATGAAGTTCCTACTTCAGATCTATTTTAAATCAAAAATATAAAAAATGTATACACTAATAAAGCAAATAAGAAATAATTTAAGAGATAGCCCATTGTCTAAGCACAATAATGTTCACCATGGTGGGTGTTAATGAGGAAATAATCTTTTAAAGGTGTAGAGGCCCAGTAATATATTAGTCAATTTTCCAATGACACCCACTCCATCAGGCACTGCTGCTTGTTTAACAGCTACCTAATCAGCAGATCCCTCAGAATACTGAACAGACTACACTATCTAGCTCTGGGACTTTCACTACTGACATTTCTGAGGGAATCAATATTAGACTCTCTTTTATTCTCTTTTCTTAACAGCATCACTACTGAGATCCACTACAGACGCAGTTAAACTCTATGTATGCAGATGATGTTCTTCAACATAGAGTAGCTCCACCACCAAACATGAGGAGAACCAACTACAAAAGAAATGTACCTCTCTCGGTGGTTCATCAAGACAAACTGACACTTAATGTGGCAAAGATAGCTATAAGGCTTTTTAGGTCATATCAAAAACTTAAAGACAACATTTGGATCAAAATATCAGCCCATGATGGACAAAAGATTAAACAACATGAAACTATAAATATCTAGGTGTTCTCCTATGTTCTGCATTAATATTCACTCCAGCCATGGAACATAATCATAAAGTTTGAAATCCTGTGGCATCCCAATGTAGTATATCTACCCAACTAACAATACAAGCTAGATAAGCATTTGACATTAATGCATTAATCCCCCCTAAGTAAAGTATGCCCTCCCATTAATAGCTATAAACTACAGTACAAATTGCTTCACCGCACAAACTACCACCAAACAAAATTCGGTGACTCATCAGGCTTTTTTTAACATATGAGCATCATTGTGTTACACTGGAAAAGGTAAATGGCTCCCTGCAACTGCAAGAACCAGTTTGCCACTAATGCTATTTATAATTAGTTCCTTAGCAAACAAAGGTAAGCTCAACACTTCAGCTTAAGCTTTAAGGGACAGTAATGACAAACCACTGATCGTAAGCAAAAGACCAGCACTGGTAGAGGATTTAGTTGAATGTAGAACAGAAGCTGTTATTAAAAAAAAAGATGATTAGTAAAGCACATAAGATATTGTATGATAACTACAGAAATCAATCAGAAAAAGATAAAAAAACATTGGGAAGAGAGACTGAATAAGCAATTCACAAAGAATGGGAGAATATATGCATCGCTCCCAAATATGTAGCAAAGTCTAAATGATTTAGGATCTTTGTTTGGAAATGTCTGCATAGATATTTTTATATCCCAAGCAGACTCCAAAGAAATTTTCCTCAAGTAGACTGCAAATGCTGGAGGTGTGACAGGGAAGAAAGAGGTAAGTGGGGACATATTTTTGGGGAGTTTATTTAGATGGCAAATTTTTAAAAATTCCCTGCAGTCTACTCTGTCAGAAATACTGCGTGAGCAAGTTGGTGCAACTAAGAAAATGTTTTTTTGATTTGTGATACAGAATTGAAATTTCCTAGTCACAGTAATACCGTGTTGAGTTTAATTCCCGTGGCTGCCAAAAAAAGCAATTATTAGAAAATGGAACTCGAAGTCTAAACCAACTGCACTATAAGCAGTGCATATAACAACAGAGATAAAAGAGCTGGAAGTGGGATCTGCAGGAAACAGCAGGAGAAAGCTGCATAGAAAAAACGGCAACTGTGTGAACATTACACAGAGAATAATGTTTTGGAGGAGGAATGAGGTTTAATATCAGTTAATGTGTGACTGACAATGACTGTATAGATTATAAGTGATGTATAATGTTTGCAACTGGAAATATGTCAATATAGTTTGTTATCATTTATATAAATGTATGATTGCCTATGTCATAAGTGATAACTCAATAAAGATGTTTCTTGTTAAGAAAATAATGCCAAACCATTGCGTTTTCTCCACCCTCAGTTTGGAAACTCCACAAATGAAATATAGATTAGCAAGTTTGTTGGATGTTACTTGCACAGTTATGCCACTATTACTGTGTACTGATCTAATTTACTAATCCTGTTTTCATGTGATGTTGTCTAGTAACCTTGCTATTCTCCCGGTATCATGTAACAAAAATACTGAAAGGCAGAGTGCATGAAGCCATTTCATTTAAAGATTTGTTTTCACAGCTTGGGGGGGGGGGGGGGGGCTCTGGACAATATCCCTTCTTAGTATCTACTTTCAACTGAACAAGAGGAATACAGTACACGACATCACTCACAAAGAGTGGAGAGTGGACTTCAAAGCTACACATATAAATGGCATACTATCCTGTTCTGTTAATGTGCCAAAAGTCAGAAAGCTTGATAAAACTGAAATGATGTGAACAAAAGCTTAATGTCTGCATTACCAAACACTGACTCTTATCTTCCACACCATATTTTTAGTCAAGGAAGTAATAAACTATGGAAAGAAAAACAAACTGTCCTAAAGACTGTCAGTGGAAAAAAAAGAATCATATATTCACAGCTAGAGTCTCTCCACTGTAGAGACAGAACAAAGGAACTCCAGAGCCTTCTATCTTGTTTGAAAAACAAACTTAGCTGGGAAGCTAACTCACTAAGTCAGATATACAATCTTATTCCTTTTGCTTTCTTTGGACTTCTGTTAGTGGCCTACTAGCAGCTACTGACAGGCTCTGAAAGAGATTTGTTGGAGGAGTACTAAACTGCTAAACACTCTGAAAAAGGAACCACAAATGTGATATTACATCTTGTGGAATCAGGGGCCTTGCCATCCCCAAAGGCAGATTTATTTGCAGTGAGGGAGAATGAAGCTTGCCACAAAGGTTTTCAATCAAGTCTACCTGTGACTGAATTGGACTTTTGTCTACAGAGAAGCCAGCATTTATGAGTAAGAAATTATATTTATATTTTTGGATTTCCCAAAGAGGGGATACAGAATGCAGGACTATTTCCGAGTGCTCATTGAGTACCAAAGACCCTTAACCAAGGAGAGTGTGCTACAAATGACTTAAGGACACTGACAGGATTTTTGTTTGGACTGACCAGTAACATTCAAAATGCTTGACTGATACACAGTACAGTGATGTAAGTAATTTTCTGACTTCTTACTGCTCTACAACAATTTAGTTTTCATTGATTAATGCCTACAAATCATTAAGGTATTGCTTTATTTTTAGTATTATACTACATTCTATTTTATATGAATACAACCTGCTGCATGCAAACTGCTTTAATTCTTACCTTGACTGGAACCTAATCTAACAGGTTTGGAAAGGGGACAAATAAGTGTTGAGCAAACGTATTTAACCTACAGCTAAATTCATAGCTGATAAGAAAAAAATAATGATATTCCTGCCTAATTGCTCTGACAAACATTCTTGCTGAATCATCATTTCTTCTACAAATCCTCTCCAAATACACCATGTCTATCCTATTTGCTAACAAGTAAAGTAAGACTTCACACACTGTATACAGAAAACACATACACAGACCCAAAATCTCCAGCTCACCATATTCAAGCTTCCAAACTTAAATCTATAATTAAAAAACAAAGTATAAAAATTGAAAAAAAATATGGACCACATCTTCTATTCAATTCAATGTGAAAAAAGCTTCATACACTGTACATGGAAAATACACACTTACAACTCTCCAAAGCATCACTATCCACCTAAATCAATTCTCTCAAAATAAAATTTATTACATTTTAAAAAATAAAAATAAAAGAATCAACACAAAATAAAATGTTAAATTTTACTTGCTAACAGGAAAATGGTATTACTGACCAAACAGACAGGACTCCAACTACATATATTAAGATTAAACATAACTAAACTAAAAATAACTATCAAATCATACAATAACTCACAACGCACTGCTAAAATGCATAAAAAATAAGTAACACTACAAAAAAGAGAAGTAAAACATGTCTCAGAACTACAGTAAAAACAGTCATGAGAACACCATTCATAAAACCTTCAGAAGATACTTAAAATTCTGTTTAGAAGATATTTTAGCAATTACCACAATACACTGAAGTCAACAGAAACCTGAAATAAAGACCTAAAGAAACGGGAAAATGGATACATGGAATACGCACAGACTAAGTTATGTTATAAGAAGTATCTTGTTCTGTTCGATTAGATAACTCAATTCAGGACTAAATGCTTCTCCAACATTTTCACCGCTAGTCTTGTCACTCATTCCCTAAAAGCACAGGAGAATACATTTCACTGATTACACATCACAGCCCAGTGCAGTCCATCCACATTTAGGAACACATTTATACGTACATATAAAATAATGCAGCAGACCCCAGTTGTACATACACTAATAAAGGTTTATTGAACAGAAGGAAAAATACAGTGCAAACTATTCTTGTATATGTAAATGAATCAACAAAAACTGTATAAAGGAACTTTTCTGTTAGTCTCACTAAACCAAATTTAACTCTGTGGAAATATGCTTTCAACAAGCTTCCTAATTTCAGGATTCCTTGCTGAAGATGTTTAAGCTTCTTCAGGTTATTCTGAAATGTCTTTTTTGCTGCAGTAAAATCTCTAGAACTGCTTTTCTAGTCACTCACTAATAGGGCCATACACCTCCTTTTACACATCATTTTACTAGAACGATTGCTAATTAGTAGCTAGTCCTGTGGGACACTTCTCTAGTTAATACACAAATGTAGTTGTCTGTCATTAATGTGTTAACAATACTTCATTTACATCAACGTTATCCACACTGTCACTTCAGTTTCAGAACATTTTAACATACCAGTAGGCAATAACCTGCATAGTATTTCATATATGCACCCCCAACTTGAAAGTTTTAATTTCAGGCCCACTAGATGGGCTGTGAACCCTAGAGAGGCCATCTGCATTGTGACAGTCAAGAATGAGCTACATTTTACAGTAAATTTACATGGCTGTAAAAAGAGCATCCACCTACAAAGTTATCTTCCCATCCTGTTGGTTATGTAGCTACATTATGGGGTATTAGTTTGCAACCAGTGTAAAGTCCTTACCAAGGAGATCATACTTCAGTGATAAGACTGACCATTACGATCAGCAAGTATTCCCTCTCTTTAGTCAAATACCTAGTCTCTGTTTTGCTTAATATGTGACTTAAAATGCATAATGGGTGCTGTTCTTCCTAAAGTTTTCACTTAATTTGTGAATTAAAACATAAAGGGTGCTGTTATCCCTAAAGTTCTGTATAAGCACTACCCCTAGACCTACTTCTGATTGCTCAGTACAAATTACAAATGGTATGCTGAAATCTGAGGATGGTATAACAGGCTCTGAACATAAATCTTTATTCAAGTGTTTTAAAATATTGTCTGCCTCTGTTTTAAGACTGATATAGTGCAAATCTTCAGTAGTAACTAGCTAATCTCAAGAATTCCCTCACTGGCTTCTTAGTGGCCACAGCAAGACAAATTCTTGATGCTTCAAGTTTTTTCTTTCAAGTGTGTGTACATTTCCTTCTCTATTACATATTCTAAATACTTTACCTCTGTCATGCCTAACTTGATTTTGGAGACAACGACTGCCAATTCAGCCTGACTCAGACAAACTAACATGGCTAGATGGACATTGTCTAGGTAAGCAGCAGCATGTTGGCATGGGGCATAAGGACCGTGTCCATTAATCTCTAAAAGGCTGCAGGGACACCACATAGCAGAAGAAAGCACAATATACTGAAAGAAGCATTCTGGCGTTTAATGTACTCTTTTCCTCATGTCAACAGTTAGGATTTGTCTGTACCCTTTGCCAGATCTAAAGAGGTCAAGAATATTGCCTTTGTTAAAACTCCTCTTCTAGTTCATCTATTCTAGGTACTAGGCAACTGACAAATTTTGAAATGTTGTTCAGCTTTCTAGAAGTCATTACAGAACTTGATTTTTCATCAAGCTTTGAAACTAAAAGTAGTCTAAAGAAGTTCTAGTTGATGCAAAGAAGGAAAGTGTTTACTGATTTTATTATTTCTGATAAAACTATTTGTATTCACTAATGAAGTGGTGAAGTTTTTCATGTGTATACTAACATGAGTCTGTCCCCACTAACATTTTGTCTCATCCATCACAACCAACAAGCTGCCAAGAAAGGTTACTCTCACTCATATGTTCAGTGTTACCTGTGATCTCTACCATACTCATTTTTTCTAGTTCCTTTATTTTTACAAACCTGATGCATAGAACCTTCTACTTAGTTTTCCTGCTTTTTTTTTCTCAAAAGAAATATTATTAGTGCTCTGTTCAAGGTTATCTTAGCTCTAAGAATATTTTATCATCTCCTTTGTCTTTCTTTAAGTTTCTCTCTCTCTGTTGCACTATGACTGAACATCACCATCTCAATTTCTTTATATTCTCTAAGGTGTTCTCCCTTTGACATGGTTTTATCTTCAGTTTTACCTTTTCCATACTTAAAGACAGCTTTTGCCTATCTGATGTTTTTGGCTTACATTAACAGAAATGTGTCAGAAAGTACAGTTTTGTACCTACCATAAATGTAGATGTTCGAGTGCTAATACAGCTGCAGTCATAATAGATGGGTTTTCCTGCCGTCAGGCGGGTCCTCGGTCGGCCGAATTCCAAAGTCTAGGTCCGGCGTCGGTTGTCGTCGCTTCTTCCCTGACGTCAGTGTGACAGGGGTATAAAAGAACCAGCCGACGCCATTTTCTTCAGTTTTTCTTGCCCCAGATGTCAGGTGCCCCCAGAAGGAAGGCAATACATAAATTTATGCAATAATGCAATGCAGTATAATCAAAAAACAGTAGTTGCAAGCAAATACACCATAAAAGAATACCCCAATCAGGTTGTATGAGGAGATGTTAGCCATTAGGCCTGTTCCAGAGGGGAAGGAGGGAGGAAAACTTGGACTGCAGCTGTATTAGCACTCGAACATCTACATTTATGGTAGGTACAAAACTGTACTATGTTCATCGTGCATACAGCTGCAGTCATAACAGATGGGTAGAATCCCAAAGCTAAAATAAGGGTGGTAGGCACTAGGTGGAACTAGGAGGAGCCAGGATGCCCTGCAAAACTGCAGTGGCAAAACCTGCTCTAGATTTGGAGTATAAAGGCAGGTGATAGTGCTTGGAGAAAGTATGCACAGAACTCCAAGTGGCAGCTTCCAAAATATCTTTGGTAGGAACCCCCCTGAGGAAAGCTGCAGAGGTAGCTGTGGCCTAGTGGAGTGAGACCTTATGCCTGCAGGTACAGTTTTACCATGAAGAGAGTAACAAAAGCGTATGCAGTGGGCTATCCACTTTGAGATTGTCTGTTTGGAAATAGGCTTCCCTTGAGCCCCTGAAGCATAGGACACAAAGAGTTGCTCTGATTTTCTGAAAGGCTTTGTTCTGTCCAAATAATAACGTAGTTGCCTGTGAATGTCCAAAGAATGTAGTAGCCTCTCCCCTTTGTTTTGAGGATTGGGGTAAAAGGTAGGTAAGTCGATAGCCTGATTCAAGGCTACCCTGGATACTACCTTTGGCATAAAGGAAGGGTTGGTTCGTAAGGAAACTCTGTCCTGATGGAAAATGATGAAAGGTTGCACAGCCATGAGGGCTTGTAGTTCAGAAACCCTGCGAGCTGAGGTGATAGCCAGCAGGAAGGCTGTTTTCCAGGACAAATATTGTAGTTCTGATGAGGCAGCTGGCTCAAAAAGGAGGCAAAGTCAGTTTCTCTAGAATGAAATTGAGATCCAAAGCAGGCACTGGTTGTTTCCTTGGGGGTTTAATATTCTTAGCCCCTCTGAGGAACTGTCTCAAGAGGGGGTGAGAGAATAAAGAAGGATCAGTGTTGTATTCTGCAGAAATGGCTGAGGCATGGATTTTGATGGAAGAGAATGAAAGTCCATTGCTTAGCATCTCAGCTAGGTACATAATATTTGAGGTAAATTCAATATTCCAGGGTTCTGGCCCTTTTTCTCATTCCAAGCACAAAACCGTTTCCATTTGGCGGAGTAGGCTTTTCTAGTAGAAGGTCTTCTGGCCTCCAAAATGACATCCTGTACCTCCTTGGAGAGTAGGGTCTGTTGTGATTTTAAGCAATCTTCCATGCGGCTAGCTTGAGTGTTTTCAGCTGACTGTGAAGAGTTTTGAAGTTGTGCTGAGTCAGTAGAAGAGGCATTAGAGGCAGGATCCATGGTGGGGAATGCGTCAGGCTCCTCAGGAGTGGGTACCAGTGTTGCCTTGGCCAGTCTGGAGCGATGAGAATCATCTGTGGTCTGTTTGCTCTGGTTTTTAATAGAACTTTGGGCAGCAGAGGAAGAGGTGGAAAGGCATAAACTGTCATTGTTGTCCAACTGAAAGAGAGTGCGTCCACTTTCCAGGCCTGTGGATGAAAGGTCCTTGAGCAGAATTTTGCCAATTGGTGATTTCTGGGGAGGCAAAGAGATCTATGTCTGGCCTTCCCCATGCTTGAATTACCTTTGAAAAAACTTGAGGATGCAACTTCCATTCGTGTGGATCTGTCATATTTCTGCTTAGGTTGTCTGGAAGCGTGTTTTCCTTGCCTGGCAGGAACTGTGCTTGAAGCTCGATTTGCAAATCTAGAGCTATGTTCCAAAGAGACATGGCTAGCCTGCATAGGGGATATGAATGGGTTCCTCCCTGTTTGTTTATGTACCACATTACTGTGGTGTTGTCTGTCCTTATCAATAGCTGGCCTGGATGTAGCAGGTCTTTGAAAGCTATAATAGCATTTATTACTGCTAGCATTTCCTTTTGATTGATGTGTAGGTGCTTTTCCTTTTGGGACCATCTGCCCTGAATGCACCGATTTGTCATGTGTGCCCCCCCCCAGGCGTAATCCGAGGTGTCTGTTGTGATGATTTGGTTTGCTTGAGGCTTGCAGAATGGGAGACCTGTGTTTCTTTGGCATGCTTGAGCCCACAACAGAAATTCCTTTTGAAGACATGGAATTAGTGGTATTATTGTTTCCAAGCTGTGGCTGTGCTGAGACCATAGGTTTTTCAGGTACCATTGAAGTTTCCTCATATGCAGCTTTGCACATGGGATTAGTAGGATGCAAGATGCCATGAATCCCAGAGCCTGCAGGATTTTCCTTGCAGTCAGCCTGGTGAAAGTTGCCATTTTTCTGAAGTATTGAGTCAGTTGCCCTTGTTTCTCTGGCGTGAGGTAGGCTATCTGGGTGTTTGTATCCAAGTTGGCACCCAGGAAAATTATTGTTTGAGATGGTAGTAGCCTTGATTTCTTTTTGTTGACTGTGTATCCCAGGGAATTCAACAACCTTATTACAAAAGCCAGATGTCTCAGAAGTATGTGCTTGCTGTCCGCTTGGATCAGGCAGTCGTCCAGATATGGGTATATTTGTATCCCTTGTAGTCTGCAGTAGGCAATTACTGATGCCAGGCATTTCGTGAACACTCTGGGCACAGTAGATAAGCCAAAGGGCAATGCAGAGAATTGATAATGTGTTGAACCTGCAAGAAATCTGAGGTATCTTCTGCAATCTTGTCTGATTGGGACATGCAGGTGTGCCTCCTTGAGGTCCAATGTTACCAGCCAAGACTCCTTGCCCAGCATGGGAAGAAGCTGCTGTAATGTGAGCATCTTGAATTTTGGCACGAGTAAAAAAGTGTTTAGGATGGATAGGTCCAAAATAGGTCTCCAATCTTTGCCCTTCCTTGGTACCAGGAATAGTCTGGAATACAAACCTTGACCCTGTTCTTGTGCAGGTACCTCTTGAATAGCTTTCATGTCCATGAGATCTGAAATTTGTTTTTGTGCCTCTGCCCTTTGATTGTGTGGCAGGTTTGGCATGCCTCTCATTTTTGGAAGGGTGCGAAAGTGGAATCTGTAGCCTCTGTCTATAATGTCCAGGATCCATTTGTCTTTTGTGACAATATGCCAATTTTTTGAAAATAGTGCCAGTTTTCCGCCTAAAGGTGCTGCCATTTGAGCCTTGCTTGGCATGCAAAGGGGAAAGTCATTGGTTCTGCTTTCTGAATGGCTGTGAACTATCCTCACTACCTCTTTGGGTAGGTACTTGCCATTGTCTGCCTCTAAACAATCCTTGAGAATGCCCTCTACCCCTCGGGCGCCTGTATCTACCTCTTTGGGGTCTGTCAGTGGCTGGAAAGGACCAATTTTTTGAAGGCCAATTTCTACTGAAACATGGAGGTTGTACCTGTAGGAAATCTTTCATTGTTTGCATTGATTTTGCCTTTTCCTCCATTTTCTTTAATACCTCCTCAGCTTTAACACCAAACAATACATCTTTTTGCAGAGGTGCATCCAGTAATTTAGCTTTGACATGATCTGGTAAGGTTTGCTCTTTAAGACAAGCATGTCTACGTATGACTGATCCTGTAACAGCAGCTCTACATGAGGCTTCTAAACCATCAAAACCACATTGCAAGGTATGTTTACCTACTTGCTCTGTACTATGTATCAAATCCTGCAACTCCTTCAAATTTGGTTGTTCAGGTTGTGACATTTTGCTTCTCAACTGTGATCACAGAAACTGTTGGTACTTTAACATATGGAACTGGCAGTTTAATGCCCTCATGGATAAGGTGGCCGGGGTGTATACCTTTTTCCCCCACCTTTCTAAAGCTCTGGAATCCCTCTCTGAAGGTAATGGATTTTTAGCAGTGGAGGCCTTAAATCCCTTGGGGCCCTGTGAGATAGTTTCTGGGTCAGCCGCATGGCTGTTGTATAGGAATCGGTGTGAGTCAGGAACCCGGTAATACCTGTCAGGCTTGACTGGAGCTGGAGGCAAAGAATCTGGGTTGAGGCAGGACTCTGAATACACATCATCAAGGATATCTAAGACAGGAGGTATAGCCAGAGGCCTGTGCTGAGGGAGCAAGAGAAAATCCCTAAGCCTTTTCTTGGAGTCTGAGTACTCTTGGCCTTCCCAATGGAAGTGTTCCCTCAAGGTATGTAAGGTTTCCCCAAAAGAGTAATCCTCAGGGAGGGAGACAGAAGGAATGGACTCCTCTACATCAGAATCTTCAAAAGGGGAGTATGAATGTTCCTGGTCATCAGAATGTTCTGAAATAATGGAGGCCTGGTTCGAGGAGGGGGATTCTTCCTCCACTCTGGGCCTTTTTTCCGGGTGGGGTTGAGAACCCCTGATAAGAGTAATTAAGTCCTCAGCCATTTTGAGCATCTGCTTTTTAGGCATGGGGCCTTGAGAAGGGCCTTGTGGGGTTTGTTTTTTAGAATGCATGGCTGTCTTAGACTTAGTGAAAGCCTTGATGGAAAAAGAAGAGGAAGGCCTGAAGACACCTTGAGAGGAGGCAGACCTGTCTAAACTCTGAGTTTCACCACCAAGAGTGGCTTTGGTATCTGTAGTCGGGGTGTGGGCCGAAGAGCCTGCGACCTAGGGTACAGAAGACACCGCCAATGAAGTGTCGTCGGTAGTCAGGGGCTGCGTAGGTGCCTTGCTGAGAACCGGACCACCTGTAGTCGGCTTTGGCGTGGTGTCGGTCCTTATCTTTGTGTTTTTTAGTCAAAACTGGAGTCAGAGTTTCCGACGACATTATGTAGTTAAATTTTTTGCCAAAAAAGTGCTGGGCGAACTCCGCCCGACGCTTAATGGTGCGTTTGTTGAATGTAGCACAAAAACGACAGGCCGAGACGTCGTGGTCTGGGCCTAAGCAAGGAATACAGAGGGAATAAAAATCCTTATGCGGTATTTGCTTCCCACATGAAATACAATTATTAACTTTGTCTGACATTGATCTGAGGCAAGAAAAGTTTCCCCAACGGGGTACTTAGCTTTCAAGAAGACTTCGGTTGCAGATATTCGTAATCTCAGGAGCTGGCCGACCGGCACTTGCGAACTGCTTCTGCTTCGGGCACTGCGCGGCAAGAAAGACTGAAGAAAATGGCTTCAGCTGGTTCTTTTATACCCCTGTCGCACTGACGTCAGGGAAGAAGCGACGACGAACCGACGCCGAACCTAGACTTTGGAATTCGGCCGACCGAGGACCCGCCTGACGGCAGGAAAAAGCATCTGTTATGACTGCAGCTGTATGCACGATGAACATCTTTGATCAGGTGCTGTTTTTTTTCTTTTACTATCCTAGTAAAGCCTTACTTATAATTACATTTCTCAACTCAACACACAACTCCCGCTTAGAATTCTCCACTTCTGGGATTTTCTGTTTTAGCTTGATAGAAAGATTAGAATTCTGCTCAGTTTATACATTTTCTATACTTTCTAATGCTATTTCTTTGGACAATACCCTCTCATTGAGTGATTTCATCTCTAGTTCTGCTAGTCATTTCTAATCCCTGCTGTGCAACACCTTCAGGCTACATTGACACTTCAACTCCTTGTTCTGTAAAACTCTCAGGTTGCAGTACTTTACTGTGTAACTCATTTCCTTCTACTGGTTCAGCTCTTACAGGCTACTCTGCCATAGGTGTTTGAGATTTTTAAATGGAGTAGTTTCTTCCACTCACTCATGCTCTCTCTCTCTCTGCATATATATATATATATATATATATATATATATATATATATATATATATCTCCTGAACCCAAGGTTTGTACCTTTAAGGTTTTCTAGAACACTGCCTTGATCTTTTTTGGAGTCATACTCAGGAATGTATTTAGTCACCCCCCTTGCAGTAAGAAATATATTCGTAAGTTTATCCACTTGATGCCTCCATTCCACACACTGCTAAAACAGTCAGTCAAAAGGATTACCTTATTCCCACTGTCTCCACAAATCTACAAAGTGAAAGAAATCTGAACCCA